>NC_035439.2:73285481-73587740 GCF_002127325.2 Helianthus annuus
ATCGTGTCCAAAGATGTGTTGATACGTGTAATAAACCCTAATAAAGTCAAACGTTGACTATGAGGGACTAATTTCGTCAAAATCGAAAACCTTGAATATAGAAGGACTGAAAGTGTCAACATGCTTAAATTAAGCCTTTGAGTGACCTTATACGGTGTCCGTATTCTCAAATGAGCCACTTGTTGGACGAGAGGAGACGTTTGCGTAATTATGTGAAAGTTTGCGCGTTGAAGGGTTAAAAGCGTCAACATGTTAATTCTTACTTCTGAGTGACCTTTTAACAAACCGAGAGCATCATGATGTTCGATCCTACTCCCGGGAATGCCAATATTGGCCATTCATGGTTTTTATACCAATAAGTAGGGGTGTGCATGGGTCGGTTTGGGTCGGTTTTGACCAAAAACCATAACCATAACCACAATGTCGGTTATTGGATAACCATAACCATAACCGGTCGGTTATGATGGGTATGGTTATTTGGTTTTGATGGTTATAGTGGGTCGGTTATGGGTGGTTAACCATGTATTTAGCTTAGCTAAAAATAGCTTATCTTTTTTAACATGGAATAAATTGTTATTGCGTATTTGTATATATTAGTATATTACATAGTATTAAAAAATACATATAATCTATAATATTTATACCAGTTATTATCAAATATTCAAATAAACTGATATGATACATTCAATAAATTCAAATAAACATTAAAACAAAACAAAAAATGATATGAAAAACCCATAAGTACAAAAATCTTCAGTCAAAAACATCAAATATAAAAAATATGGTGAAAAGTCCTAAATCCTACAAAGATTATTACATGTCGGTTCAGTTCGGTTATGGTGGGTATGAAAAAAATGATAACTATAACCGACCCGCTACTTTCGGTTTTCAAAAAAATCATTAACCGACCCACCGGTTTTTTATTTGGTTCGGTTTTTTCGGTTCAGTTTTGTCGGTTAATTCAGTTATGGTTCGGTTAATTCGGTTTTTTGCACTAAGTAATGTTACGCGCAAGTTTGCAAGTTATAGGGGTTAAAAGCGTCAACATGTTTAATTATACCTCTGAATGACCTTTTAACGAACCCGAAGCATTATGATGTACTATCATACTCTCGAGAATGCTTAATATGAGCTACATAGGGTTTTGATGCTATTAAATGATGATACGCTCAAGTTTGCGCGTTAAAGGGACCAAAAGCGTCAACGTCTAAAACTACACCTTTGAGTGACCATTTAAGCGAACTGGAGCATCATAATATTCGAGCATACGCTCAAGAATGCCTAGTATGGGCCCTGGAAGGCTTTGATATCGATATATGATATTACGCACCACTTTATGCGTTAAAAGGACTAAACGCGTCAACGGGTGAAACTACGCGTTTGAGAAGTCTTTTGAACGAACCGGGAACTCCATTATGGTTAGTCAAACTCCTGGGTGTGCGAAGATTGGCCACTAACACTTTCACACCTTTTAATGAAGATATACGTGAAATTAGAAAATTATGTGCCAATTATGTCATTTCTGAAAGTAAAGCATGCTTAATGAAGTCAGGGACTGATCTGGACATGTTCGAAAGTCTAAATGGGATTAAAAAGAGTACAAAGACTGATTTGATCATTCAGAAAGTTTAAAAGGGATTAAACATGAGTGCAGGGACTGATCTAGTCATTTTGAAACTTAATATATGCATACAAAGAACAGGGACCAGAACTGCAATACTACCAAACTTTTTGCTGGGCTGGGATCGCTCGCAGGCCGCGTAATATTGGGCCTGGGGCGTTCGCGGGCCCCCAGACCAAGATACAACATTTTTTTATTTTAATTCATTACTTGTTCTCCACTCCTAAGTCCTAAGCCAATCAAAACCGAACTCTTGGGCAACAAGCTGGTTATAACAGCTGTTACAACAGCTGTGATGATCTTGTAAACCCCTTCAAACACCTGGCATAATCTTAAGATCCCATGATCATCTATAAATAGGCTATGAATCTCCTTGTTCAAACTTGCACCTCTCCTCATTTTCCTTCTTTCTTCTCATCTCTTGGAGACTCCTGAATAAAAGGGGACTCCACTTCAGTTTAAAGTTAGAGCTTGGACCCATTGTAAGTATCCTTAGCCACTAGTTTACTTTTTATAGGCTTTAAAGCCTAAAGTCAAGCGTTATCATAATAACACTTTGACTTTTAGATAGACCGTAAACGGTCAAGCCATTGTTCGTAACGAACATGGCTACATGATCGTAATTAGGTAGGTGTTGAACCCTCAAAAGGGCACCTCTTAATTATCACGTTTACTTAGTTAATTGTCGGCTCAAAGTAACTAATCAAAAAGTCAAACTAGTTAGATTTTCATAAAACAATTAAAACTGATAATGTAGAAGTTATGAACCATGTTTTATCACTTAAATAACTTGGTAAATATTATTAGAACATGTCTAAGCATGTTCAACACGACAATTCTGAGTTTAGGGTCGGTTCGCAACCGAAAGTCGCAAAAGCTTGACTTTTGCTTTGACTTACAGTTCTGACCCGATTAAGCTTAAATCCTTTATGTTTTAAGCTTCCATTAGGACCATATTAAGTTGTAGTATAACCCTCTGAGTTTATATTACCTGGTCATTAGTATTCTGAATTATATGCTAATTTCCGTTATTATGCTTATAAATGCCCGTTATGCCCTTATGTTATAAAAACGAGATTTTTGAAAATGTGAGAGGACAAAAAGCTTTATTACTGATATATAAGTATGTCAAATGAATTTGACATCAGTTTCTGGTCTCAAACTAAAGTTATGCAAGATATCGTAAAACAAAACGTTTTGTTAATTAAATTACACTTTTAGCATAAATCATGTTTAAACTCAAATTTTGGCACCAAACCCATTACCTACTGTTTTGATATTATTTTAGAGATTTTTGGAATTGTTGGTCAGATTATAAACTGACCATATCATTGAGTTCTCGTATAATTCGATAAATGACGATAATACCCTTTTCATTCATGAAATGAGATTTACACATGATTACCATGCCAAACCTTTTCCTACTGATGTTATATGCTAATAAAATATTTTAAACCTTAAAGGCTGATCAAAATATCAGATTTCCATGAACACCTCAAATATCGTCAATTATCGACTTTTACGCATATTAGGCGCATAGTATGGTTTAAAACCATATTTAACACCCAAGACTTGATACCTACCGATTTTATTAATGAATTTTAATATTTTAACAGTAAGTATAAGTCTTGAACTCAGACTTCAAATTTTGTCTTTAAAACATATGTGAAATGAGCAAAATGCCCCTATGGTGCATAGTTTAGCCATAAATGGTAACCCTCACATATGTATGATATTACTGATGTAACTTGATAAAATAAATATTTTTACTGAATATTTTAGACCAAAATATCATTTTACTTTAAAACCTCTCTTATAAATATTAAAATGACCAAAATGCCCTTACGGGACTTAATTTGGTTTTAAATACTTTTGCGCATATATGTTAACATCCTACTGTTGTATTAACATATTTTAAGCATAATAGCATAAGGGACTTGTATATGGTTCATTTGGTTGCCCGTTATGCATTTACGCATTCAGATTGGTTTATGTAACTACTTTACGTAAGTTTGTCGAAACGGGTTTAACCTTATCGTTTTTACTTCAAAATCCAGAATGTACTTAGTTTACCAATATTATACTAGTCTTCATACTTTTTAGGTCTAAATAACATTCTATTCTGGTCATCGCTTAATCTAGCGTATCGTACCGCTTTAGATACTTTAAGCTAGCTGGTCTAAGTCTACGACTTAAATAAGACCGTTAGCATTCTGAATTGGTTAAATATTACCATCACTCCTGACTAGAGCCACCCGGTAAAAGCTACCTGCATTTAGATAGAATAGATACGACTGAGTTATTTTGCTGTGAATCAAGTGTTAGCTCAGGTAAATACTTTTAACTTATTTTCTCTTATACGGGCTTGGGATACGGTATTATAATAATACCGCTTGGTCGGGTATGAAATCATTTAATCGGATTGTGATTAATAAATTTGCATAACCCGTTTTAATCTATTTTGTTTGATAACATAAACATTGACGGGTTAATACGACCGTGTCCTGGATATCCTTGGCTCATTTCATTTGTAAATGACCACAACCTATGCACGGGGTGTAGGTATACACCTGACAGATGCAAATGCTAAATAACCCACATGTTGGGAATAACTCCTTTGTGGGTCTTGTAGTGGTGAGTCGGTTAATCATGATCGGCTTCCAAACCGGCCCCATATGTATGACAAACATGTAAAACTGTATACAAGATTTTATTAAAGATTGTCCCAAGTTATAAATGGTTTTGTGCCTTGTGCGCCTAAATCAATTTTCATAAAGTCTTTTCAAAAGAGTCGGTTAATTGTATTTACCAGTTTAAACTGACGTATTTTCAAAAGACTAAGTGACAGGTACTACTCGAAATAGGCTGGGAGTTGCTCGGTATCAAAATAGAGGATCTTGCAAATCCTTAAAGATGCCCTAAAGTCTGCTAAACTTCATTTTATACAACTCTATAATGATCCGCCTGTGGATCTATTATTGCAAGCTCGTCTATGGACTAATACTTGATATTTTCAGACATTTGGGTTTGTAATAATATTTTATATTCCAAGACTTCCGCTGTGCTATAATTGTGTTAATTGACTATGATGATATCAACTAAGTCACGATACTCCCTACCGGGCCCACCGGTAATATGTGGAAATATCGGGGTGTGACAGGTTGGTATCAGAGCCAACATTGAGTGAATTAAACACTAACCTTCTAGGTTTAATCTCAATGACACAGTAGCATATTCCTTAGACCTCCTGAGTCTAGACTTAACATTGGAATGCTCTCATCCCTATTAAGTAAACATAGTTTTCGATTTTATGTATTTTGAATATGTCGCCAAGCAGAGAAGCCGTGGATAGAGATTCTCCTTATCCGAAGCCAAGGAATGCCAAGTTTCGTATCACGGATAGAATGAGCGTGCGACCGGTTTGGAGGAAAGACCTTTATGGACCTATTTCCAAAGTCAAACCTTTTGAAACTTGCAACCAGACTTACGAATCCATACTGTACGTCCCTGAGGCTCAAAATTTTGAAGTCTGTGCCAGTGGAGTCTGTACCATGTGATCCCTGAGGCTCCCATTTTGAAAATAATACCAGTGGATCCTAATGATCCCTATTTCTTACTTCCAAGTTTTGAAATCCCAGATTTGGATTGTTTCAGTCAAAACCCAATCCGTGATCCATATCATTCTTTAACCATGGAATTCTTGAAATTCTACTTCTATTACTGATCTTGATTGGAATATTTACTTTATCCAGTGAGGTCTTCAGTGTCCCTATCGTATATGGTAAACAAAGAAGAGAAACAATCGAAATGGAGCAAGGAAGGCGTTAGAGAATCCTTCTTTCATAGTATTCATTATCCTTTATGTCCCTAAGGACCTATCTCTTTTATATAGTCCCTGTGTGGACATACCTTTCAACTTAAGACCCTGTATGGGCATTTGCTATTTAGTCCCTTCGTGGACATTATATTTCATTATAGTCCCTTCAAGGACATATTGTTTCCTTAATAAGTCTCAACGAGGACATATCTTTCGAATTAAAGTCCTTGTGAGGAAAATTGTTTAATAACGTCCCTTTGTGGACATGATATATCATAGTAATCCCAATGCGGACATATCTTATAGTCCCTATACGGACTTATATTTTCCTTTTAGTCCCTGCGTGGACTAGAGTTACCTTAAAGTCCCTGTGTGGACAAATGAATTACTAAAATCCCTGATTGAGGCACTATTGTAAATTTCCTAATGATTTATGGAAAGTTTTGAAAATTTTATTTAGGTATTCATTTCGTCCTTTATCAAACGATAGTTCTGATTTTACTCGAACTTTATCGATCAGCTGAAAATTTCAAAAGATCCTCCTAATGGTATAACCTAGCCTATATGTCTATGAACATGGCTATGATGGTAAAACCCTCTTAAGACAATTAATCTTTGTTAACATCCAAGAACATGTTAACACTCCTGGCAGTGTGGCTTGAGAAACCACACTAGCCGTCAAGGTATTGGATTACGTCCAAGCCTTAAAAGCCTATATGATCAAAGTAGATCATGGCAAGTATCATCAATGTGATGATCATACCATAAACATCTATTAGTGGTGAAGTGCCTACGGGTTATACTTGTTGTCCAATAAAGACAACGACAGTTGTGGTCTACGACTCCCTGTCTAAAAATATTGGACTATGTCCAAACATAACAGTCTATATGATTAATGCGATCATGACTAATATCATCTGATACGATGATCATATTATTTAACATCTTTAATGATGTTTTGCCTACGGGCTATAACATATTGTCCATTTGAGACATTGACATTGTGATCTTTATGATCCCCTGTCCAAGGTAGTGAGCTATGCTCAAGCTTAATAGTCTATATGATCAATGCGATCATGACTAAAATCATCAATATGATAATTAAATTTAATATCCTTAATGATGTTTTGCCTACGTGCTATATTATATTGTCCAATTGTGGCAAGACAATTGTAATTTTTTATGATTCCTTGTCCAGGGGGTGAGCTATGCTCAAACCTAATAGTTTATATGATCATTGCGATCCTGACTAATATCATCAGTATGATGATCATAATATTAACATCCCTAGTGATGAAGTGCCTACGGGCTATACTTTATTGTCGATAAGACAAGATAGTGGTGATCTTTATGATCCCTGTTCAAAGTGGTGGGTTATACCCAAACCTAATAGTCTATATGATCAATGTGATCATAACTAATATCATCAAATACGATGATTATATATAAACATCCATTAGTGATGTTAATTGATTTACCTTTGTGCCAAAATGAATCGTCTTTCAAGACGATGACAGTTGTAGTCTATGACTCCCTGTCCGAAGGTGAAGAACTATGTTCAAATCTTAAAGCCCCTGATCTAACAAGATTGTGGCCCATAAATTAATGTCCTCGTGACAAACCAACGAGTTATATTTTAAGTCATTCATGACAAGCCACTATGCTATAATTTGTCGTTCGTGACAAGTTAACATACTAAATATTAACATCCGTAATGACAGGCCTTTTGTGCCAGATTTTATAATGTCCTCCGTGACAGGCCTTTGGTGCCATATCTTATAATGTCCTTGTGACAAGGCTATTTTGTGCCATATCCCAATGTCCTTTGCGACAAGGCCTCCGCGCCATATGATTATTTATGTCCTTCATGACTAGGCTTTATGCCATATCCTTTTATGTCCCCCGTGACAGGCCTCTGTGCTATATATATATATATATATATATATATATTAAAAGTACTGTAAGGCTAGCCTTCGAGCTATTCATAATCGTCTTTGTGACGAAGACAGTTGTGACATTATGATCCCCTGTCAAACAGGTAATGGACTCGGTCCAAACCTTAAATGCCGTTGATGGTCCTTCAGTCTTTGTTTAGCTTGATTTCACTATTAATTGTCTCTTGTATTGATTATAAAGCTGTTACAGATGCGGAGACACTTCGACGGAGCTTCGCCGTCGGAAACAAGACCACTACTCTATAACTAACTACTGATTTCGCCCCAAACTGCCTATATATAGGCTTGTGATTTCGCTCGAACATGCATGTTCATTAGGAGCGAAATCAGATGATATGCTTAGGAGCGAAATCAGGTCCAATACACTTATGAGCGAAATCAAGATATTGGTGATTTCGCTCCAAATGACAAAGTGTCATTTGGGGCGAAATCAGCACTATTTTACACTTCCTTGATTTCCGTGCACTGTACAATTAGCCCTACACTAAGACTCGAACGAAGATGAAGTCGACAGACAACTGCACCAACAGACTCCCCCTTGAATGTTGATGGAATCTTCAGTGAGAGGCTTCAACATGACAACTCTTCAATCTTGATCCGTCTTCTTCAGGAACTTTTCCTGGAATCATGTACCCGGATCTTTCTCTGGTTATAACTCTTGTCAGACACCCCCTTTCATCGAACTGGGATCGCTGTCTGGAACTTGTTATCACCTTTGAAAATACATCATGGCTTTTTAACTGATTAAGTTCTTTGCAGTTTCTGATGCATCTCCTGGCTTTTCGCAGCAACAGGATCAGAAACTTTTTCCAACACCTACAAACATATTCTCACCAAAACATAAGTTTTTACTTAAACCAATAAGAAAAACTTACTGATTGAAACTATTCAATTATAACGTTCACCGCACTAATCAATTAATAACTCTTGATTAATCAATCTAATTTCATTCTCAAAAATACAGATTTTTCAATTCAAGCACATGTTTCCAACCCATAGTTCATCCTGTTTAGCCTTTGAGATTTTGAAAATCAGCTTTTCGTCATCAGTTGTCGAAAATCTTTTTGGATTTTTTTCAATAATATGAAACATAAGTGCAAAAACAAAATTTAAACGCATAAATAAAATATATAAAAACACTATTTTTGTGAGTTTGTGAAAGAGGATCATATCAGTTTTTGAGACAAATCACTAGCACCATTAAGCTTTAAACATATTAAGTTCTAAACGATTCACATAGATTGACGATATAGTTGTCCTCTTAAACTCAACCTGAAAACTTTCAAAATGCTTACCGACACGTTAAGATATATTAATTTTGCACTAAATTCTTATGGACCCCACGATCTCAGCATATCCCCTCATCATGCAATACACTAACTCAAGTAATGCCTTTAAACTTTCATCAACTGTGATTTGTGCGAAAACAAAGCAGAATGTTTTAACATTAACAATTAGGTCGATACTTCCGTATACTCAGAGTAAGTCCAATGTTTAAACAAAATAAGAAAATAAAAACAAGTTGAAATTATTTAGGCTTTAACCACCAGGTCGATACTTCCGTATACGCAGAGGTGATCCAAAGCATAAACGAAACACCAAAGAAAATAAAGCAGAACGTTTAGGCACTAACATCCAGGTCGATACTCACGTATACGCAAAGGATGTCCAATGCTTAAACAAAATAAAGAAAATAAAACAAGTTTAAATCTTTGCAAAAGAAATACACAATCACAGTGTCATTTTCAGCAAAGTTGTGAAAGCTCACAAACTTAACCAGTTTTTATGCTTTTGGCATTCAGCGATTACTGAGCAGGCACACAATCAAGAAGGACAAAACTAAGTACTATGCTTTTGATCATGTTTTCCACTAGAACTAGGCTTTTTTCTTTATGTTTGTATCGTTATTGCAAATCTACTAGTCTAGCTGAGCCTATCGTCACATCTTTAGTGAGACCATTTATCACTTTTTAGACTTTACATATCTTTAGCATGCTGTGATGGTCCACTGATTTTCTATCATTTCCTCTTGTTTCAGCAAAACTCATTTTTAAATTTTTAATGTTTTTGACATTTTCAAATTTTCTAATTTTTTAAAATTTTTACTCCCCCTAAAATCAAAATATGTTTCAATTTTGATTTTCTGGGAAAATTTGAAACAAACTGTACAAACTTGACAACATGATGAGAATCACTTCAATTCTCCATCCACCTGGAATAAACAATCAGAACTCCCCCTATCAACAAACTATTTTCCCATTATGATTTCAAAACACTTAAGTTTGTTTTAATCAAAATGGTTTTTCCGAAAAACTTAGTTTGTTTATCAACCACTTGTAGGTACAGGGTCACTTCATCACTTTGTTTTTCTCAATCACATGGAAGATTTATCATTTCCGGATTTTACCATAAAACCACTTGTAGAAAATCAAGTACAACTTAATGTCCTTGATTTACTACATGTAAGGCGAAAAATCACCAGAGTGAAATTTCTCAAGAAATGTGCCGATTCATGTTCCACGCTTACCAACCTGGGAACTCCGGCAAGTCAGGCTTTTCTATTTGAACAGATTTACCCAAGCCTAACGATCCTTGGGTGATTTTGAATTCTTGTTCAACAATGGTGGAAAATTTGCATCATCCATTGTTAAACCCGAATTCTCCATTTTTACCTCAACACCAGGCTCCTCTGGCTTTGACGAACCAGAATCATTGCCTGCACATGGCTTGTCTGACTTTGACCTGTCAGATTCATTGCCTGAAGGTGGTTTGTCTGACTTTGACATGTCAGATTCATCGCCGACCATTTTCGTCTTCTTCTTTTCTTCTTTTGTCCTCAGATTTATATCCGATGAATTTGTCTTGCTTGACTTTGCAATCGAGGGAGTCGATTCATCAGAACTCTTACTTTTACCAACAGATGAACCCGAGGACAAAATTTTCTCCAAATATTCTCTCGCCTTCTTCCTCTTCTTCCTCAGTCTGTCTTTCTGCCCCTGTGAAAGTTTAACTTTCTTTTCTTGAATTGTCTGTTCTTGAACTTTAGGTTTTAGAACCTTCTGTTCATGGGGCTTGACATTGACTGGAATCTTTGCCAATTTTTGAGAATTAGCCCTCAATTTGTCATTTGATCTCCTTGGGCACTCTCTGGCAATGTGACCTCTGATGTTGCAGTTAAAGCATCTCCTCGTCTCATAACTCCAACCTTGGCAGTTAACAGCAATGTGTCCTTGATAACCGCATTGGTAACACACTCTGTTATCATACCACTCACCATTTTCAGCCCAAACGTTCAGATCAAAGCACTATTTGGCTTGGTGATGTTCCTTTCTCCTCTTGATTGCTGGATTTGGCTTTTGAGCATTGTGGTCCGACCTGCACCACTTATTACCAACATTTTTTGAGTTTTCATTTTTCAATTTTTGTGATTTTTGATTTTGATTGGATGATCGATCTGATGAGCTTTTATTATCTTTTTGAACATTTTTCTCATTTTTAATTTTTTGTTTCTGTTCCACTTTCTTCTTCAAAGGTTTTTGCTTAGAGCATTCTCCCTTTTCAGTCGATTGTAGAACAGTTTTCTGAAAATTTTCTTTTAATTCCAAAAACAACTTTTGTTTTTCAAATTTTTCATTTTCATCATCAGATTTCTCATTGCAATCTTCAACTTTGACATTGTCAAAGTTTGTGACATCGTCACTTATTGGAACAGAATTGATCCGATTTTGGACAGGGGAAACCAGAAGAAGTCACAAAACCTTTCAATTTCTTTTCAAGCTCATCAATTTTAGCTCTTGAATTTTCAGCTTCATTGTCAAGCTAAGATATTCTTTCAAGATGAGACTTGATTGATTTTTCATTCTCAATCTTAATCTTTTCAAGAACAGACTTTTCATTGACCAAAACTTTTATCTGTTCTTGAAATTTTGTTTCATTTGCTTTCAGATTTTTGTTCTCCAGTTTTATCCAGAAATCTTCATTTTCTGAAGATTTCTTTTTGCTTTCAAAGTCTTTTTCTTTCTCTTTTAAAACCATGTTTTCTGATGTCAAACTGTTCAAATTACTTAACAGTTTGTTATTTTCAGCTCTCAGCTTCTCGCAATTTCCCTGTAAATCCAGATTTTGTTTTACATCAGTTTGCTTCTCATCTTTCAACTTCTTGACTTCCAATGTCAAACTTTCCGCATCCTTCAAGAGTTTGTCATTGTCAATCTTAAAGTTGTCACATTTGGTGCATACTGATTCAGAACTTGAAGAACCAAGCTTCACATATTCTTCATTCTTTGCAATTTCCTTTGTCTCTGATTTGTATGTTCCTGCACAAAAAATGTTAACGAAATCAAGAGGATTCGCATTATCATCTATATAACAACCCCTTTTCAAATCGTATTTCAAATTTCTTTTTACTGTCCGACAAACAATGATTCTTTTGTTTATTTCATCTATTACGTCTAAATTCAAATCTTCAAAATTCATTTTTACTTTGTCCATCAAATTTCTCTTCTTTTTATAAATTTCATAACTGTGATTTTTAAGATTACTGATGAATTTACTCAAAGATAATTTTGAAAAACTAGAATTTTCTCTTAGATTTTTCAAAAAATCATCCCATTCAGCTGGTAATCCATTAGCAAACTTTGATACCATTTCAGCTTCTGATATTACTATCTGATTTTCTTTCAAATAGTCAATCAAACGATCAAATCGCTTCTCCAAATCATCCAATTTTTCATCTTTCATACACAGAAAACATTCGAACCGGATACTCCAAACATTTTTGGGCAAACCTTGATAATAACTACTGAAATATCCTCGATACCAATCATTTAACCTTTCAAGATCATTGTTTTCTTTTTCATCAAAGACCATTGTCATCTTTTAAACTGTCCCGACAAATTTTATCACAAAAACAACCTATCAAACGAAATTAGAGTTTTCAAGTAGAAAACCCTTTGAAGCGAAATCACACTTTTGTTTTAGGAGCGAAATCACTGACTATTGTCCCTTGAGCGAAATTAGATGGTAACCACTCGAGCGAAATTAGAAAGTGCTTTTGAGCGAAATCAGGATGTGATTTCGAGCGAAATCAGATGTGGTGTCTTATGAGCGAAATCTGATACTAAATTTCCCAAGAGCGAAATCACCACTGTTATTTGGAGCGAAATTAGAACCTTTGCAAGAGCGAAATCAGAATATTACAGGAGCGAAATCAGACTTATAGGAGCGAAATCAAAGAATGTCCTCTCGAGCGAAATTAACTCGGATGGCATTTTTGTCCATTTTTAGTCTGATTTTAAGTGTCAAACTTTCAAGGTTTTATCTATATCCAATTTCCTATAGTCTGTGAAATTTTGATCCAATTTTGACCAATAAAACTCGTTCTGATGAAGAAAGAAGGTGTAGAAATCAGAATATTCTAGCGAAAACGAGCTAAACGGTAAGAACTCTTCCTCCTGAGCTCTGATACCACTTGTAGGATCGCGAGACGACCTAACGAGTCGATCAGAAGAGTGCTCAGACTGAATCAGAGGCGGAATTCATTGATTCAGTCTTTGTTTAGCTTGATTTCACTATTAATTGTCTCTTGTATTAATTATAAAGCTGTTACAGATGCGGAGAATCTTCGACGGAGCTTCGTCGTCAGAAACAAGACCACTACACTATAACTAACTACTGATTTCGCCCCAAACTGCCTATATATAGGCTTGTGATTTCGCTCGAACATGCATGTTCATTAGGAGCGAAATCAGATGATATGCTTAGGAGCGAAATCAGGTCCAATACACTTATGAGCGAAATCAAGATATTGGTGATTTCGCTCCAAATGACAAAGTTTCATTTGGGGCGAAATCATCACTATTTTACACTTCCTTGATTTCCGTGCACTGTGCAATCAACCCGACACTAAGACTCGAACAAAGATGAAGTCGACAGACAACTGCACCAACAAGGTAGACAACAGTCGCGATACTAATGATGCGACAAATGCTAATAATGCTACTTACTCTAAATTACAATCTTCTATTCATGAGAAGAGCTTTGTTCAAACTTCAAATGCGAAGAATGAACCAAAAAGGATGATATATAATGAAGAACCCCGTTCCTCTAAAGGATGTACTTATGAGTACTTTGTCTCTTGCAAGCCAAGAGACTTCAATGGCGAAAAAGGAGCCATTGATTTCATGAGATGGTTGGACGAAATAGAAATCGCTATGTATATCAGCGATTGTGCTGAGAAAGACATTGTGAGGTATGTATCACAGTCATTTTAGGGCGATGCCCTTAGTTGGTGGAAGACATTAGTAAAGTCCACAGGGAAGATACCCCTATACAATATGGGATGGTCCAAGTTTATGGACCTTATCAGAAAAACCTACTGTCCGCAACATGAAATGGAAAAGGAGGAATCAGATTTTCTGACTCACACCATGAAAAATCTAGAATGTCGATGTGGTGATTTAGCACCAGAGATAAAGGAGCATGATAAAGCTTCAAAGCCTGCTTCTATTAAATCCACTATGGATCTATCTCAGCCACTCATACTGGATAGGTTGAGGAATAAGTCAGCCAAAATTTAGACTGACAGAAAAAGGAAAAAGGAAAAAGGGAGGAGGATAACTTCCAGGAATCTAAGAAAAAGAGCAAGTTCGGACTCAATATGAATCAACAAAAGTCCAATCAGAAGCCTGTATGCAAGACTTGCTATAAAAGGCACTGGGGACAGAGCTTTTAGTATAGTGTTGGTAAGATACCGAGGTCGTCCAAGGACACAAGAGCTTTTAGTACCGGTTTATCCTCAACGTCTAATCAAATCAAAATCTTAGAAAAAGATTTTTAAACTAGCAAAATAAAACTAACTAAAATGCTGAAAAAGAAAATAAAAGTAAAAACAGATAGACAAGATGAATCACTTGGATCTGACTCGTGTGTAGTGTAACCTTTGATTATTTTCGCACTTTTGCACTTGTTTAAGAGATTATCTTAGTTATTGTAGTAGGCCCCTCTTTTGAAGGTGACGTTACCATCAACCCAGTAGTTTGAGTCAGCAAGGATACAATCCTAAAGGGTCGGATTATTGAAAGATAATTAATTAAGTTATTAATGCATAATGTGGTAGGCCCCTCTTTTGAAGGCAACGTTACCCTCGGCTAAGTAGTCTGAGTCAGCAGGGATACAGTCCTAAGTAGCCGGGTTAAAGTTTTAATAGTAGTTTAACTTATGAGGGGATCAAAGAGTTTGGACCCTTGCCATCCAATACCGTTGGGTATTGAAGGAGGTCCTACTAAATTTAATCCAGGTCCTTTGCAGGATCTATACACTGAACAATGGCAAGACTCTTACCAAACCGTTCCCTTAACCCCCGGCCAGGTAGCCAACATACCTCCATATAGACCGTGGAGATATGAATGGTGAAAATCTTTTATTTTATATAGACAGTAAAATAATGCCAAGACACCAAGGACAAACGATAAGGAAGAATCACCTTCAACATAAGAAACTAGTAATTAAAGTCATTAATACAAAACCAATTAAAAAGTGCAAAAGATTAAAAATAAAAAGTATTACACTAAACACTTGTCTTCACCAAGTGATGTAAGAGACTTAGGCAAACATGGCCTTTGATTGTCAAGAACTCTTACGGTCAATCTTGGATCCCGAGACGACTCACACACTCTATGATGGACAATGGATGATGGTGGTGGATGATGGTGTTGTGATGGTGGTGGGTGAAGTGTGGGAGAGGTGGTGTGCCAAGGGATGAGTTGCAAGAGCTCCAAGCACTCCTATTTATAGGCTGAACAGAGGCCTGGGCACGGCCCCGTGTCCACTGGGCACGACCTCGTGTCCATCCGACTCTCTCTCTTCATTATTTGCAATTCGCAATTTCATTAAATGTGTCTGCAACAGTTGACCACGCTCCCGTGTCCGCTGAGCACGGCCCCGTGGTGGGCAGTAGAAGCTTCTATTACTTTGTCTTTTCTGCTGGCACTTGGGCACGCCCCCGTGCTCAGCCTTCTGTCTTCTTGTTTTGCTTTGGGAAGATGCTGTCGGGGGGTCGGGCATGCCACGTTTGGTCCTTTTCTTGTATTTATGTTAGATTTAGCTGTATTTTTGCTTCTTTTGTTCATTTGAGCTCATTTAATCTGGAAAATACAAAAGGAAGACAAAAGCACGCTTTTTCCAACATTAGTACTAAAAAGGGTTAGTTTTATGCCACAATTGATGTAATTTATATGTTGCATTTTGTGCACATCAAATACCCCCACACTTGAATCTTTGCTTGTCCTCAAGCAAAACTCTTTATAATGTGGCTTTTTCACTCCCAAATGGAATGGGTGGAAGAGAAGGTTTTTGGACTTGTCATAGAGTGTCGGGATTTCCAAGATTCTTTATTTAATTTTTATTTTTATTTATTTACAATCCTATTCATCATGATTTATTAAAAACGTTTCATAAGATAAATTACTTATTAGGGCATAACAAGCCTTTGTAAAATTCCATTTATATACAAGTTCACATACCTCACGGGGATCACTCAACACTCGGCCGAAGGTGTATTTTTAGTGAATCACTCGAGAGCGGCATGGAACTCACTCCTACCATAGGCTTGCCAAGCAATCAATCCTCCTCCTTTTTAACTATATACCTTTGTAAATATCAAGAGGACTTTTTGGGTGAAGGGTTAGGCTTGGGCTAAAGGTAGGTGGTTGGGTTAGTGGTTAGTAAAAGGGCGAAAAGCGTAAAAAGCATCGGTTTTTTAAAGACTTTTTATTTTTCACAATTTTAATTTTTTTATTTTGATGAACCATTTCTTTCAAACAAGGTTAATTTTTGATGAACTTGTTTGTTTATTTGGTTTCATCAACTCTTTTTTTTTTTTTTTTGAAAAGTCATAAGAAAAACTGAGCTTTGTTACTAAAAGAAAAGGGTTAAAATAAAAAGGTTTAGGTGGGTGAAAAGGGTGATTGTTTTGGGTTAAGAAATGAAAAGGTTTAGGCTCAAAGGGGTTAACTAGGGGGATTTTTGGGTAGGTGGTAAAAAAAATGAAAAATAATGGTGTAGAAAGAAAAAAAAAGGGGTTAGTCCTAATGCCTCCATCATTTACTTACTCGGGTTTAAGTTGGTAAGGACCGGGAATGCATTGTCGTGGCAAGTTCTAGAGTCGTACGAACGAAGGGGCTATTCACACAAGAAACGAAAAATGAGCATTTAATGTAAAGATATGTATTTGTATGCTCGATAAAGGCTCAAAACTCACTTTTGTGGGAATGGGTTTTTATGTGATCAAGTATATATAATCAAATTTTAACTAAGCTTGTTATGCTGTTTCATATTTTCTTATGTTGGTTCTTTTTATCACGACGCTATCGGTTGTAAACTTGTAAAAATATAACATTGTTAGAACTTGAAATTCCCGACTTAAACTTAGACAAATAAAAAAAAAATTTTTTTTTTTTGAAAAAAATTTGAGATGATTAGCGGTTCCAATAGAGTTTTGTGTAAGGCTTGTTAATTAGGACTTGCAAGATTCAAAGTTTTAGCATCCCCCCCCCCCAACACTTAAATTACACATTGTCCTCAATGTGTCCCAAAAATAAGTTTTTAGGTTGATTGAATGTGTAAAAGGGTGTTAAAAGCAAAATTTTATGTTACTAGCACTCTGGACACGGCCCCGTGGTGACCAGGCACGGCCCCGTGGTGACCAGGCACGGCCCCGTGTTCAGGTGCCAGTGACAAAATTTAGCAAAGAGAAACAGAAGCCTGGACACGGGGGCGTGTTCAGTGCCGTGTCCAGTTACATGAACTGGGCGATTGCTGCAGATTGTGCAGCACGGGGCCGTGTTGGGCGGACACGGCCCGTGCTGAACTTGCTGTAATGAAGAAATTTTTTGTCGGATGGCCCTGTTTTCGTGCATGGGGTGATGTTTCTCATTTCCCTTGTTATCCTTGACCATCACGAGTGTGTTTTATTCCTGCAAATTAAAACTAAAAATTAATCTAAGCTAAACTAAGGATAGTTCCGCGGAATGCCTCCGTGGTGCGCCACGTTTATAAGGGTCCTTGGCTAGACCCAAAGTGAGGTCATATATTTTCTAAGCGGGATGTTTTGCATCCCATGTTGCACCGTCAGAGAGCATCATCCAAACTTGAATCAATGACCTTCATGTAATTGACCGGGTCATCGTACTCTATTCTCTTCCCAACTCCAAACTTCACTTCCTTATCCCCAAACTTCAGAGTAAGTGTTCCGTCATTCATGTCTACCATTGCTTGCGCAGTGGCTAGAAATGGCCTCCCTAGTATGAGGGGGACTTCGGTGTCTTCTTCCATATCTAGTATGACAAAGTCGGCCGGGTAGACGAAATTGCCGACTTTGGCCAATAGATTTTCAGCGACACCTTGTGGGTATTTGATGGATCTGTCGGCAAGTTGTATACTCATCTTGGCAGGGCTTGTTTTTCCTAGGCCGAGTCGTTTGAACATTGATGCAGGCATGAGGTTAATGCTAGCCCCAAGGTCTGCTAGTGAATTACGAACGGGGGATTCCCCGATCGAGCAAGGAATTGTGAAGCTTCCAATATCAATTTTCTTTTGTGGGAGTTTATTGAGTATGAGGACGGAGCATTCTTCGCCTAAGTTAACTAATTGCAATGATTCAATTTTCCTTTTATGAGTGAGGAAGTCCCTCATGAATTTTAAGTATTTAGGCATTTGAGTTAGGACTTCGATAAAAGGAATATTAACATGCAATTGTCTTAGTAGATTTTCAAATTTCGCGAATTGCTCATTGGTTTTTTGACGAATTAACCTACCGGGGTATGGAACCGGAGGAGCCTTGGTAGGCTCTTGAATTAGAGGAGAAGTCTTCTCTTGTTGGGGCGGTGTTGTGCTTCCCTCAGTTGGCGGTGGTGGAGCTTCTTTGGAACCCACGGTACGGTTTCTTAATGTTATGAGATGGACTTGTGCTTTCGGGTTTGTTTCGGTATTACTTGGTAATGCGCCTTGTGGTCTCTCGGAGAAATTTTGAGCTAATTGATTTATTTGTTTTTCAATGTTTTGTATACTAGCTTGTTGATTTCTAAAATTCGATTCCAGTTGTTGAAATCGATCCGAGATTTTCTTTTCAGTGTCGGAGATGAGGCGAGATACAGTATCTTCAAGCCTTTCTCGTCCACCTTGTTGTTGAGGGAAATTTTGTGACTCATTTCTTGGTAGTTGAAAGTTTGTTTGTTGGTTTAGGCTTTGTTGGTTACTACTATTGTCGGGTTCTCTCCAGCCAAGGTTAGGGTGGTTACGCCATCCTTGGTTGTAGGTACCCGTTGGAGGACCCGACGGCCTAGGTCTATTATCAATGTAGTTTACCGACTCTGGCTGATCATCTGTTTCTTTCATACAACTCCAATTTTCATGTGGTCCACCACACCCTTCACAGGGTATAACCGAGACTGTTTTTGTCATTTCTAACTTTTTGATTTTTGAAGAAAGGGCCTCGATTTGGGCTTGTAAAGAAGTGCTTTCATCAACCTTATGGGCGCCCGGGGCAATAGATTTATTGCCTCGGGGAGTGTGCCACTGAAAATTGGTTTGAGCAATTTCCTCAATTTGATTGTATATTTCATGTGGGCGGCGATTACCTAAAAGTCTCCCGGAGCTAGAGTCAAGTGTTTGTCTTGTGTGTGGCAACAACTCATTGTAGAAAGTGGATACTTGTTGCCATACCGCAAGACCGTGATGAGGACACTTTCGCAATAGCTCCTTGAACCTTTCCCAAGTTTCATATAAGGATTCCCCATCCTCTTGTGAATATGTATTAATTTCAGTCATTAATTTAGTCGTTTTAGCGGGAGGGAAATACTTATATAGAAATTTTTGGGCTAGTTCATCCCAGGTGTTTACCGAACCAACTGGGAGGGCGTTGAGCCAAGCTTTTGCTCGGTCTTTTAGTGAAAATGGAAACATTCGAAGGCGGATGGCGTCATTTGATGCTCCATTGATCCGAAAGGTATCACATATTTCTAAGAAATTAGTAATATGTAGATGGGGATCCTCGTCCGCAAGACCATGGAAGGTTGCGGAGTTTTGAATCATTTGTATCAAATGTGGCCGAAGTTCGAAGTTGTTAGCTTCAACATTCGGTGCATTGATAGCAGCGCCGAGATTACCCACGGTGGGTCGTAGGTAATCCATGAGGGTACGTTGGTCCGCCATTGGAAGTGGGTCCCCCGAAACCTTCTCTTGGTTTTTAGGTTTAAGTCTTTTTCTGAGAAAGCGTTCGGGTTCTTCTAGAGGTTCTTTTATGTCTCTACTAGAACTGGAGCTCATACACTACGTGGAAGGTTCAGATGTGGTGTCCGGTTCCAAGTCCTGCAATAAAAACAGAAAAGAACGTTGGTCAGGAAGTTCACCACGGCCCCGTGCTCAGTGAACACGGCCCGTGGTCGGAGATACAGCGATTGTTTTCCGGATCCCTGTTACTGGAAAGTTGGACACGGCCCCGTGTAGCACCGATACGGCCCTGTGCTCAGCTCTCTGTAACTCGGAAAATAAAAACTGCCAGTGACACTGCTGGGCACGGCCCGTGTCCGACCAGGCACGACCCGTGCTGAGCTCTGCAGAAGCTGAAAAATTAAGAAAATCCTAAAAAAAATTAAAAATAAAATAGAAAAAATGATTTGGCCGCTGATTCCTAACTTTCTTAAAATCCTTGTGTCCCCGGCAGCGGTGCCAAAAACTTGATGCGTGTCAGTGTGTATATGTTTTAGATGTATATTTTAAGCCCTTTTTACACTTTTTAGCTAAGTTTTAAATTTATAAATACGATATTCACTAACACTAAACACACATATGGGCAAGTGCACCCATCGTGGACTTATTATAGTGTTGGTAAGATACCGAGGTCGTCCAAGGACACAAGAGCTTTTAGTACCGATTTATCCTCAACGTCTAATCAAATCAAAATGTTAGAAAAATATTTTTAAACTAGAAAAATAAAACTAACTAAAATGCTGAAAAAGAAAATAAAAGTAAAAACAGATAGACAAGATGAATCACTTGGATCCAACTCGTGTGTAGTGTATCCTTTGATTATTTTCGCACTTTTGCATTTATTTAAGAGATTATCTTAGTTATTGTAGTAGGCCCCTCTTTTGAAGGTGACGTTACCCTCAACCCAGTAGTTTGAGTCAGCAAGGATACAATCCTAAGTAGTCTGAGTCAGCAGGGATACAATCTTCGGCTATCGAAAGATAATTAATTAAGTTATTAATGCATAATGTGGTATGCCCCTTTTTTGAAGGCGACGTTACCCTCGGCAAAGTAGTCTGAGTCAGCAGGGATACAATCCTAAGTAGCCGGGTTAAAGTTTTAATAGTAGTTTAACTTATGAGGGGATCAAAGAGTTTGGACCCCCGCCATCCAATACCGTTGGGTATTGAAGGAGGTCCTACTAAATTTGATCCAGGTCCTTTGCAGTATCTATACACTGAACAATGGCAAGACTCTTACCAAACCGTTCCCTTAACCCCCGACTAGGTAGCCAACATACCTCCATATAGACCGTGGAGATATGAATGGTAAAAATCTTTTATTTTATATAGACAGTAAAATAATGCCAAGACACCACGGACAAACGATAAGGAAGAATCACCTTCAACATAAGAAACTAGTAATTAAAGTCATTAATACAAAACTAATTAAAAAGTGCAAAAGATTAAAAATAAAAAGTATTACACTAAACACTTGTCTTCACCAAGTGATTAAGAGACTTAGGCAAACATGGCCTTTGATTGTCAAGAACTCTTACGATCAATCTTGGATCCCGAGACGATTCACATACTCTATGATGGACAATGGATGGTGGTGGTGGATGATGGTGGTGGGTGGTGGGTGAAGTGTGAGAGAGGTGGTGTGCCAAGGGATGAGTTGCAAGAGCTCCAAGCACTCCTATTTATAGGCTGAACAGAGGCCTGGGCACGGCCCCGTGTCCATCCAACTCTCTCTTCATTAATTGCAATTCGAAATTTCATTAAATGCATCTGCAATAGTTGACCACGCCCCCGTGTTCGCTGAGCACGGCCCCGTGGTGGGCAGTAGAAGCTTCTATTACTTTGTCTTTTCTGCTGGCACTTGGGCACGCCCCCGTGCTCACTGAGCACGGGGCGTGTTCAGCCTTCTGTCTTCTTGTTTTGCTTTGGGAAGATGCTGTCGGGGGGTCGGGCATGCCACGTTTGTTCATTTTCTTGTATTTATGTTAGATTTAGCTGTATTTTTGCTTCTTTTGTTCATTTGAGCTCATTTAATCCTGAAAATACAAAAGGAAGACAAAAGCACACTTTTTCCAACATTAGTACTAAAAAAGGGTTAGTTTTATGCTACAATTGATGTAATTTATATGTTCCATTTTGTGCACATCAACAATATATGTTATTTTAATTATTTTCTCATTGATTTCTATCAACTACGAGTGCCAACTATGATTGATAGAAGCGCCATATGAGGATTGGCGTATCCCAGTGCGTCCCATAGATTGCGTCCATGCCTGATCAATATGGAGGTTTAATGCATGGAACCACTAAGATATTCCAATGGTCATATAGTACTAAAGTCAGTTAGTGGTATTCAAGGAAGATATCCATTGTAGAAATGCCTAAGTAGGCGTCTCTACTTAAGGCATCCATGCACTCGTAAAACGGATGTGTCATTTGCATGGCACAATGTGACGGTAAGTGAACCAAAGTCGGAAATTGAAGATATCCCTATCATATTTGGATAACTTGATGACTTCCCCGTAGAACAATCCTGTTTACCTCCTGAGAGGCAAAGTGGAGTTAGGATTGACATCCTATTAGGAGTTGTATCGGTTACAAAAAACTCCGATTATTGTTGATAAAGGAAAGCACGATGCAATACGCTTGTGCATTGATTACTGCAACCTAACTAGGAAACGATTGAGAATCGTTATTAGCTGCCCAGGATCGTCGATTTATTCGACTAACCATGAGGGTAGTCAATTCCCTAAGATTGATTTGGATAGTAATTGGAATGATCATCTCACCCTGGACAAATTCTCCTATTACTAATAATTATTAAATAAGCATTAAGGTTGCTCCTTGGAGACTTTGTATGGGTGAAAGTGTCAACGCCCGTTTATTAGGCAGGAGTTTGCAAAATCCCAATTATCAGAATCCGAGATTTTTAAAGATGACGGATAAGATACTAGGAATCCGTAATTATCTGAAAGCTGCTAGTAATCAGCAGAAGAGCAATGCGAACAAGAAGCACAAATCTCTTAAAGTTCCAAGTAGAGAACAAGACTCTATTGAAATTACCAACATGGAAGGGTGTGATACATTTCAGTATAAAGGGTAAGTCGAGCCCTGGATATATAAGTCCATTTGAGAGCAATGAATTCGTTGGATTAGTAGCCTAAAAGAGGAGCTTAACAGAATTCGTGATGGATTCCACATTGTGATTTAGGGAATATCTAGCCAATGAGTTGCTAGCATTGTCAAATGAAAATGTGTAGATGATAAAATTTTTCGGTTAATTGAGAAACCGGTATCGATTAAGGATCGATAGGTTAAGAATCTTCGAAAGGAAGCATGTACCTATTATATAGGTCAATTGGGATGCCCGTAGAGGCCCCTAATATACTGTGGAAGTTAAGTCCGTTATACGACAGAAAGTACTTCCATCTTTTGAGCAAATCTCGAGGTCGAGATTTCTTTTAAGGGGGTGAGGATGTAACACCTTGTAAAATCGTTTCCAAAGATGTGTTGACACGTGTAATTAACCCTAATAAAGTCAAACGTTGACTATGAGGGACTAATTTCGTCAAAATCGAAAACCTTAAATATAGAAGGACTGAAAGTGTCAACATGCTTAACTAAGCCTCTGAGTGACCTTATACGGTGTCCGTATTCTCAAATGAGCCACTTGTTGGATGAGAGGAGCCGTTTGCGTAATTATGTGAAAGTTTGCGCGTTGAAGGGTTAAAAGCGTAAACATGTTAATTCTTACCTCTGAGTGACCTTTTAACAAACCGAGAGCATCATGATGTTCGATCCTACTCCCGGGAATGCCCAATATTAGCCATTCAAGGTTTTTATACCAATAAGTAATGTTACGCGCAAGTTTGCAAGTTATAGGGGTTAAAAGCATCAACATGTTTAATTATACCTCTGAATGACCTTTTAACGAACCCGAAGCATTATGATGTACTATCATACTCTCGAGAATGCTTAATATGAGCTACATAGGGCTTTTATGCTATTAAATGATGATACGCGCAAGTTTGCGCGTTAAAGGGACCAAAAGCGTCAACGTCTAAAACTAGACCTTTGATTGACCATTTAAGCGAACTGGAGCGTCATAATATTTGAGCATATGCTCGGGAATGCCTAGTATGGGCCCTGGAAGGCTCTGATATCGATAAATGATATTATGCACCACTTTATGCGTTAAAAGGACTAAACGCGTCAACAGGTGAAACTACACGTTTGAAAGGTCTTTTGAACAAATCAGGAACTCCATTATGGCCAGTCAAACTCCCAGGTGTGCTGAAGATTGGCCACTAATACTTTCACACCTTTTTAATGAAGATATACGAGAAATTAGAAAATTATGTGCCAATTATGTCATTTCTGAAAGTAAAGCATGCTTAATGAAGTCAGGGACTGATCTGGACATTTTCGAAACTCTAAATGGGGTTAAAAAGAGTGCAAAGACTGATCTAATCATTTAGAAAGTTTAAAAGGGATTAAACATGAGTACAGGGACTGATCTAGTCATTTTGAAACTTAATATATGCATACAAAGAACAGGGACCAGAACTGCAATACTGCCAAACTGTTTGCTGGCTGGGATCGCTCGCGGGCCGCGTAATATTGGGCCTGGGGCGTTCGCGGGCCGCCAGACCGAGATACAGCAGCAATTTTTTTTTATTTTAATTCATTACTTGTTCTCCACTCCTAAGTCCTAAGCCAATCAAAACCGAACTCTTGGGCAACAAGCTGGATATAACAGCTGTTACAACAGCTGTGATGAACTTGTAAACCCCTTCAAACACCTGGCATAATCTTAAGATCCCATGATCATCTATAAATAGGCAATGAACCTCCTCATTCAAACATGCACCTCTCCTCATTTTCCTTCTTTCTTCTCATCTCTTGAAGACTCCTGAATAAAAGGGGACTCCACTTCAGTTTAAAGTTAGAGCTTGGACCCATTGTAAGTGTCCTTAGCCACTAGTTTACTTTTTATAGGCTTTAAAGCAAAAAGTCAAGTGTTATCATAATAACGCTTTGACTTTTAGATAGACCGTAAACAGTCAAGCCATTGTTCGCAACGAACATGGCTACGTGATCGTAATAAGGTAGGTGTTGAACCCTCAAAAGGGCACCTCTTAATTATCACGTTTACTTAGTTAATTGTCGGGTCAAAGTAACTAGTCAAAAAGTCAAACTAGTCAGATTTTCATAAAATAATTGAAACTGATAATGTAGAAGTTATGAACCATGTTTTATCACTTAAATAACTTGGTAAATATTATTAGAACATGTCTAAGCATGTTCAACCCGACAATTCTGAGTTTAGGGTCGGTTCGCAACCGAAAGTCGCAAAAGCTTGACTTTTGCTTTGACTTTCAGTTCTGACCCGATTAAGCTTAAATCCTTTATGTTTTAAGCTTTCATTAGGACCATATTAAGTTGTAGTATAACCCTTTGAGGTTATATTACCTGGTCATTAGTATTCTGAATTATATGCTAATTTCCGTTATTATGCTTATAAATGCCCGTTATGCCCTTATGTTATAAAAATGAGATTTTTGAAAATGTGAGAGGATAAAAAGCTTTATTACTGATATATAAGTATGTCAAATAAATTTGACATCAGGTTCTGGTCTCAAACTAAAGTTATGCAAGATATCGTAAAACGAAACTTTTTGTTAATTAAATTACATTTTTAGCATAAATCATGTTTAAACCCAAATTTTGGCACCAAACCCATTACCTACTGTTTTGATATTATTTTTTTAGAGATTTTTAGAATTTTTGGTCAGATTATAAACTGACCATATCATTGAGTTCTCGTATAATTCGATAATTGACGATAATACCCTTTTCATTTATAAAATGAGATTTACATATGATTTACATGCCAATCCTTTTCCTACTGATGTTATATGCTAAATAAAATATTTTAAACCTTAAAGGCTGATCAAAATCTCAGATTTCCATAAACACCTCAAATATCGTCAATTATCGACTTTTACGCAAATTAGGCGCATAGTATGGTTTAAAACCATATTTAACACCTAAGACTTGATACCTACTGATTTTATTAATGAATTTTAATATTTTAATAGTAAGTATAAGTCTTGAACTCAGACTTCAAATTTTGTCTTTAAAACATATGTGAAATGACCAAAATGCCCCTGCGGTGCATAGTTTGGCCATAAATGGTAACCCTCACATATGTATGATATCTTACTGATGTAACTTGATAAAATAAATATTTTTACTGAATATTTTAGACCAGAATATAAGTTTACTTTAAAACTTCTCTTATAAATATTAAAATGACCAAAATGCCCTTATGGGACTTAATTTGGTTTTAAATACTTTTGGGCATATATGTTAACATCCTACTGATGTATTAACATATTTTAAGCATAATAGCATAAGGGACTTGTATATGGTTCATTTGGTAGCCCGTTATGCATTTACGCATTCGGATCGGTTTATGTAACTAGTTTACGTAAGTTTGCCGAAACGGGTTTAACCTTATCGTTTTTACTTTAAAATCCAGAATGTACTTAGTTTACCCATATTTTACAAGTCTTCATACTTGTTAGGTCTAAATAACATTCTATTCCGGTCATCGCTTAATCTAGCGTATCGTACCGCTTTAGATACTTTAAGCTAGCCGGTCTAAGTCTACGACTTAAATAAGACCGTTAGCATTCCGAATTGGTTATATATTATCATCACTCCAAACTACAGCCACCCGGTAAAAGCTACCTGCATTTAGATAGAATGGATACGACTGAGTTATTTTGCTGTGAATCAACTGTTAGCTCAGGTAAATACTTTTAACTTCTTTTCCCTTATACGGGCTTGGGAAACGGTATTATAATAATACCGCTTGGTCGGGTATGAAATCATTTAATCGGATTCTGATTAATAAATTTGCATAACCTGTTTTAATCTGTTATGTTTGATAACATAAACATTGGGGGTTAATACGACCGTGTCCTGGATATCCTTGGCTCATTTCATTTGTAAATGACCACATCCTATGCACGTGGTGTAGGCATACACCTGACATGACAGATGCAAATGCTAAATAACCCACATGTTGGGAATAACTCCTTTGTGGGTTTTGTAGTGGTGAGTCGGTTAATCATGACCGGCTTCCAAACCGGCCCCATATGTATGACAAACATGTAAAACGGTATACAAGATTTTATTAAAGATTGTCCCAAGTTATAAATGGTTTTGTGCCTTGTGCGCCTAAATCAATTTCCATAAACTCTTTTCAAAAGAGTCGGTTAATTGTATTTACCAGTGTAAACTGACGTATTTTCAAAAGACTAAGTGACAGGTACTACTCGAAATAGGCTGGGAGTTGCTCGGTGTCAAAATAGAGGATCTTGCAAATCCTTAAAGATGCCATAAAGTCTGCTAAACTTCATTTTATATAACTCTGTAATGATCCGCCTGTGGATCTATTATTGCAAGCTCGTCTATGGATTAATACTTGATATATTCAGACATTTGGGTTTGTAATAACATTTTATATTCCAAGACTTCCACTGTGCTATAATTGTGTTAATTGACTATGATGATATCAACTACGTCACGATACTCCCCACCGGGCCCACTGGTAATATGTGGAAATATCGGGCTGTGACACAAACCCTAGATCATATTTATCATGATATAACTAACCAACAACCTAATTCCGAATCCTTTTCATCACAACTTTCACATCGATTCACATGAACATAAAACATTGTTTCATCATTCTTATAGATTAACCTCATAATCAATCATTCAATTCGGATCTATGAACACAATTTCATCAAGAGTTCTATTAGCATACAACCCTAACAAATCAACATGTATCAATACAACCACGTGTAACAAGTGAATTAGATTCGAACAATGATAAGAACATACTAACTGAAGGAACAAGATGGAAATCAAGGAGATCTTCGAGAGGGAAAGAGAGGCCGCTGTTGGGTTTGCAGTAATGTACTGACACGTGTCCATACTCTAATTTGTGCCAAATGTTGGACGAGAGGGACTATTTTTGCAAATTTATGAAAGTATGAATGTGGGGGGACTAAAAGTGTCAACATGCTATTTTTTATAGCCTCTGAGTTACCTTTGCGGACAATATAGCCTTTAGGATTACGGACCGCAAACAAGGATTTAAAATTGTCTTTGTTGATCATATACGGACCGTAGAGGCGTATGCGTTATGGTCTGCAAGAGAGCACAATTCTGTGGGTGACAGACAAGCTTATGGACCGTAAGCTTGAACTCCTACGGTCCGTAAGGACCGAGCAGGCAGGATGTTTTGTTTGGAGCCCAAGTATTTTGCAAGTATGCCACCTATTCGAAACTCTGATTTTCATGGCTGCACTTGACACGTTTATGGGCACTTGTAATGATCCTAAACAATCCCCTAACACCTGGAACCATCTTGTTCAACCCATTCAAGTATAAATAGCGCACTAGTTGCAACCATTTCACTTGAACTGTGACACCTGTGTCACTGTGACCGTCAAACAAATGCCAAACCAATGAAATTTTGTATTTCATACTTGGGAATTGTGAAAATATGTGTATCATTTGCACATATCAATTCTTGTTCGATTTCGGGCTTTAAGTCGCTTTCTGGAAGGTTATACACGATCTGATGCGTAAATATAACCAGTTTAATGCAACAAACACTCCGGAATAGTGACATAGGCTTAACATACCTTAAATAACCTTTACATAACTTAGAAATAAGTTTTGGATGGTTTGGTATGCCGAAATCAAGTTTATTCGATCGCAGGGACTATTTGTGTCAAACTGCGAAACTATACCGATTCGTATGGTGTCGAACAGTCCGGAACTTGATCATAAGTTAAACATACCATATATAACCTAAATATGGCTTAGAAATAAGCTTTGATAGGTTCGGTGTGTGAAAACATGCTTATATGATCTTACAGGGACTAAAAGTGTCATAAACGGCGTAAGTTTGCATTTTCGCGCATATCTTACGTTCTGGACACATCTGGACATCCAAAATTTTTGTACACACTAAAATATTTTTGTTTTAGTGATCGCCATGCAAAAATTCCATTCGTCGCTTAATTTGGATCGTTTTCGCGTCCGTTCAAGTTTCGTCGTAAATAACCGAACAACGTGACCGTACGACCAAACGAACCGACATCCGAGATATTTTTGAGCATGTTTTGAGTCCCCTATGCTTTAACTTCATTTTAGAGCCTTGAAATGAGGTTAACGGGGTTTAAACGCATCGAAAAAGGCTTTAAACACGTGCAGGGACCATTTCTGCCATATTTTGAAACTTTGCTGAACCTGATACATGCTAGCGTAGCGCGAGCCCTAAGGCCTATGCCCTAGCGCTACGCGAGCGCCTCATCTGGGCAGAAAGTGTGTTTTCAGCATCTGTTTGCAAATTCAGGGGCTGTTTTGGTAAATTCTTGGTGTGTTGAGCAAGTTTAAGTGTTCTCCAAGGCTTTGCACCTGCTCCTAACACTTGTATGGATGAGATTTATTCCTTAATGGCTAAACAAACCACTTGTGATGATCCTAGAGCATCACCACAAGTATAAATAGCCCATCCATTTCATTCATTCCTTGCTCATTCTTCTCATTCCTCTCTTCACATCTGCTTTGGAGCTCTCTCTCAAGCATTTGGGACTTGGTCTTCTTGTAGAAAAGATAGCAAGGACCTTAAGTGAGCTTCTTTCATTCTTTTTCTTGCTTTTTCCTTATGTAGTGCAGAAAGTCAAACAGTTTGGCCAACAGTTTGACTTTCGGTTTTGACCATCAATTGGTCAAGTCAAAGTTCAATTGAACTTTGAAACGTGATTGTAATCACGATAGTTATAATCCTTCGCGGTTATAGCTGCTGATTACCACGTTAGCTAGTTGTAGTGTCGAGTCAAAGTTTCGGTCAAAATGCGTTTTAGCACGCATTTTGCCTCGGAACTACTTTAGGGTATCAAAACACTTTGTTTTGATACCAAATCAGTAGGTTAAACATGTTTTGACATGTTTAACTCGACACTATTAGTTTGTGCTTGTTTAGGGTCGTAAGATATGCGGTCTAAACAACCGCTTATACTTCCGAACCCGACCCGTTTGGTCGATCTTTAGGATCCGACCAAGCTTAGTTAGTGATCATAGTTGCATAAGGAATAACCACTGAGGTTATACCTTATGATCACATAGGATTGGTTAGTCATTTGCTTGTTAGCTTGTATGCCCATAGGAAATGACCAAAATGCCCTTTTGAAGCTAAAATCCGTATTTTGCCTATGTGAACATATTTTTGACAAGTAATCTGATTTAGTAACATGTTTAGGGATAATTGGGCATGTAAGACTTGGCATAGCACATAGTTAACCATCCGAACATAGTTTTACGCTAACGACGCCTTATAGTAGCTTATGTTACCATAATGTGTCGAAACGGGTCAAGAGCACTTAGGTAGGCCTTTCAATCAGAATGTAGGGTCTATTAAATCATACCATATGAGTTCAATTACTCATTTGATTTATAGAACCTCATTCTATCCTATCTCCCGATTTAGGTCCGGTTATTTACATAGTTACCTATATAGGGTGCCGTTTGATTCCCTAATCACTCTAGCTTTGCTTGGTTGTTGTTCAAGACTTCTAAGCACCCTCAGGTGAGTACATAGTCCCCTCTTTTACTGTTTTCAAACTGTTTTGGGGTGGAACACATGTGCCTACTTGATACTTTCATGTTTCCCATGTTTTTATATCATATACTTACTATGTTCAATAGTACATTATTAGTACACGATTTCATTATGTTTTGCTATGTATGTTCACTTAACATGCTAGCACATTGATTTCCATATACTACATTTTGTCGCATATGCTCATCCAGCATATGGACACATTGTTTTACATTTTGAACCGTTGTAACCATATGATCATTTGAACCGTTGTAACCATTTGATCATATGAACCGTTGGTAACCATTTGACTATGTGAACCGTTAGTAACCGTTGATTATGTGAACCGTTTGTAACCGTTGACTAGATGATCCGTTGGATTATGTGAACCGTTTGTAACCATTTGACTATATGAACCGTATGTGACTATTTGACTATGTGAACCGTTTGTAACCGTTGATTGACACGAACTGTTTGAATCTGTTTGAACCGTTGGGTTAGGGAAGTGATTAGGTAACGGGGCGGGTATAATGTGTTAAAAGCATGGTGGATACGCCGCTGGTACTTCCTATATATAAGTGCTTTTAATACATTATATATCGTTGCGTTATCTAGATCACATGGGCAATGGTAAACAAAACAAAGTTGTAATACAAGGTTTTCCGACAATATATTATACTATTCGAGTTTTATTCCATAAATGATTTACAAATCTGGATTTAATTAAACAAATGCTTTGGGGTTAAGAATCATGGCTACGAGATTTTTTTTTTTATAAAATATAACCAATTTGATTTGAGTTGGTTATTTGTGTCGCAATACTATACTTTTCAAAACAAGGTTTTTTTTTTAAATAAGTATTGCAATATGTAAAACGAGCCATGAATCTGAAACTCATACAAAACCTATGTACTCGCCGGCATTTTTATGCTGACGTACCTATTTTCACATGTGTTTCAGGTACATTAGTTGATGACATTTGATGATGATATTGGTGTATTCTCACATAGGAATGGACAAGGCCTTAGCGACTTTAAAACTTGGAGGATAATAGTTATATTTATCAAATTTGTATCAAAACATTTAGTTCAATAATTCAATAAAACGAAACTATTTATTCCATGGTTGTGAAACAATGATTCTGTTACAACACTCCCCGACGTTTCCGCCACGTTTTGTTGTTTTACGTGGTCGGGGTGTGACATGAACCTTCTTAAAAATCATTCTCCTCTCATCTTTGGAAGTTCATGGTCTAAAAGGAGCATCTTAGTAAGTTCAATTTGTTCCAAGGATCACTTGTAAGTGTTCCTATCCAATTCATTTTTGTATTATAAGCTTTTATAGTCGAAAGTCAAGAAAAACCGATTTTTGCTTTGACATTTGGTTTAGACCATTATGGTCCAACCATTGTTCGAATCGAACATGGCTACGTGATCGTAATTAGGTACGTGTTAATCCCTCAAAAGGGCACCTCTTGAGAATCACGTTAACTTGGTCAAATGACGGGTCAAAGTTATGTTAATTAAAAAGTCAAAGGGCAGTTTTTTGTAAACTTTATAAATTGATCTTATAAATACTATAACCCATGTTTCTGACACTTAATCAGTTGGTAATTAATATTAGAACATGTATGAACATGTTCAGCTCGTCATTTCCAGTTTTAGTGTCGGTTCGCAACTGAAAGTCGAGAAGTTTAATTTCTGCTTTGACTTTCGATTCTGACCCGATTTAGCTAAGTTAGCTACTAAATTTTAGTTGTATTATGATCAGATTATTATGTAGGATAACCCTCTAAGGTTATACTACTTGATCATAATCAGATTCTTAGCTTTTACACAAGTTCTTGTATTATGCCTAGTTATGACCAAAATGCCCTTTTTGCATAAAACTTGGTTTAAACAATAATGAGCTCGCAAAATGAATTACCTACTGATAGTAACTAACATATTTTAGTATTATAAATCTGTTCATAACCTGAGTTTTGATATAAGTTCGTAAATTATGTTATAATATGATCAAAACGCCCCTTTGGCGCATAGTATGGTTTTAACCAATAATTATCATATCAAATCTATTACCTACTGATATTATAACATAATTAAAGTGTTATAAATAATGTACTTCTTCATAACTCAGTTTTATGCAAGTTCTCAAATTATTTCACATAATGACTAAATTGCCCTTGTGGTGCATATTTTGATTTAAAAACCTCCATGGTCATATAAGTTGATAACCTACTGATGTTACAACTTATTTAGAGTATGTTGGCATATAGAACTTGTTTATGACTCATCCGGTTACCCGATATTGCTTATATGCGTACGATTGAGCTTATGTAACTAGTTTTTATAAGTTTACCGAAACGGGTCAATTCTAATCTTTTTTATTTCAAATTCCTGAATGTATATGGTTTAGCCATATTGTGCAATTCTTAGTACTTGTTGGGTTTAAACTACATTCTATTCCGGGCATTGCTTAATCAAGCGCATCGTACCGTTTTCATTAATTTAAGTTAACCGGTCCATATCTACGACTTAAATAGGACTCGTTAACATTTTAATTGGTTATTATACCATTCATGGCCTTCCGGTAAATTGCAACCAACTTTAGTTTATTTCTTAACGGTGGTGCTTATTGTTTCTTGCATTGTAAGACGTAACCAAGGCAGGTAAATACTCTTAACCTATTTTCCGTATACGGGCTTGGGATACGGTAAATTTGCTTGGTCCTGTATGTGATCATATGTCGGATTGTGACTACAAAATCTCCATGACCCGTTTTAATCTGTTTTGTCTGATAACTTAAGCATTGGGGGTTAACGCGACCGTGTCCTGGATATCCTCGGCTCATTTAATTGCTAATGGCCACGACCGAGCACGGGTTACAGATGCTGATGCTATAATAAAATGTCTTTCTTACCCGTATTGGGGATACCCCTATGTGGGTTAAAGTGGCATGACGGTTAATGAAGTTATTCGATTTCTACACTGGGCCCCATATGTATTGACAGGCATGTAAAACTGTATACAAAATCATCTTGAATTGTCCCAAGTTATTTATGAAAATCATGTGCCTTGTACACTTAAAATGATTTTTGAAATGTTTTTAAAATGAGTCGGTTATTTGTATTTACCAGTGTAAACTAACGTATTTTCAAAAGATTAAGTTACAGGTTGCAAAGATATGTAAATAGGTTGGAAGTTGCCTGGTAATGCTACAAGTGGAATTTGCAACTCCTTTGTATAAAGCCTAGTAGTCTGTTATCTCATTTTTGTACATTTTCGATCCGCCTGTGGATCTTTTATTACAAGTTGTCTGAATTATTATTTTGAACACTCGGACAATTATCTTTGTAATAATATTTTAAATCCAAGAATTCCGCTTTGCTATCTGTTTTTATGTATTTGATATCAATCTCGTAACGATACTCCCCAACCGGGCCCACCGGGCGATGTGGTAAGATTTAAAGCTAAAAACCAAGAGAAAGTTTTGGGGGACCCACTTCCAATGGCGGATCAACGTACCCTCATGGATTACCTACGACCCACTGTAGGTTATCTTGGCGCCGCTATCAATGCGCCGAATGTCGATGCCAACAACTTCGAACTTCGGCCGCATTTGATCCAAATGCTCCAAAACTCCGCAACTTTCCACGGGCTTGCGGAAGAAGATCCCCATTTACATATTACCAACTTCTTGGAAATATGTGATACTTTTCGGATCAACGGAGCATCAAATGACGCCATCCGCCTCCGAATGTTTCCATTTTTACTAAAAGACCGAGCTAAGGCTTGGCTTAACACCCTCCCAGTTGGTTCGGTAAACACTTGGGATGAACTAGCCCAAAAGTTTTTGTATAAGTATTTTCCTCTTGCTAAAACGGCTAAATTAATGACTGAAATTAATACATACTCACAAGAGGACGAGGAATCCTTATATGAAACTTGGGAAAGGTTCAAGGAGCTACTAAGAAAGTGTCCTCATCATGGTCTTGCGGTATGGCAACAAGTATCCACTTTCTATAATGGGTTGTTGCCACACACAAGACAAACACTTGACTCTAGCTCCGGGGGACTTTTAGGTAATCGTCGCCCAAATGAAATCTATAATCAAATTGAGGAAATTACTCAAACCAATTTTCAGTGGCACACTCCCTGAGGCACAAAATCTATTGCCCCGGGCTCCCATAAGGTTGACAAAAGCACCTCTTTGCAAGCCCAAATCGAGGCCCTCTCTTCAAAAATAAAAAAATTAGAAATGGCAAAAACGGCCTCAGTTATGGCTTGTGAAGGGTGTGGTGGGCCACATGAAAATTGGAGTTGTATGAAAGAAATGGATAATCAAACAAAAACGGTAAACTACATTGATAATAGACCTAGGCCGTCAGGTCCTCCAACGGGTACCTACAACCAAGGATGGCGTAACCACCCTAACCTTGGTTGGAGAGAACCCGGCAATAGTAGTAACCAACAAAATCAAAACCAATGAACAAACTTTCAACAACCGAGAAACGTGTCACAAAATTTCTCTCAACAACAACAAGGGGAATGAGAGAGGCTTGAAGATACTATCTCTCGCCTCATCTCCGACACCGACAAGAAAAACTCGGATCGATTTCAACAACTGGAATCAAACTTTAGAAATCAACAAGCTAGTATTCAAAACATTGAAAAACAATTAAATCACCTAGCTCAAAATTTCTCCGAGAGACCACAAGGCGCGTTACCCAGTAATACCGAAACCAACCCGAAGGCGCAAGTACATCTCATCACATTGAGAAACTGTACCGTAGGTCCCGAGGAGGCTCCGATACCTCCAACTGAAAAGAGCCCGTCTAACCAAACCGCAACTTCACCAACGCCCCAAAAAGAGACTCCTCCCCCAAATCAAGAGCCTACCAAGAATCCTCTGGTACCTTACCCTGGTCGGTTACTTCGCCAAAAGACCGATGAGCAATTCACAAAATTCGTAAATCCACTATAACAATTGCATGTCAATATTCCATTTGTAGAAGTCCTAATCCAAATGCCTAAATATTCAAAATTCATGAGAGAGTTTTTACACTCACAAAAGGAAAATTGAAATTAGTTAATTTAAACGAACAATGCTTCTCCTTACTACTCAACAGACTCCCACAAAAGAAGATCGATCCCGGAAGCTTCACCATTCCTTGTTCAATTGGGGGATCGCCCATACGCAATGCACTAGCCGATCTTGGGGCTAGAATCAACCTCATGCCCGCATCAATGTTCGACTGACTCGGACCAGGGAAAACAAGCCCTACAAAAATGAGCATACAACTCGCCGATAGGTCCATAAATATCCACAAGGCGTCGCCGAAAATCTATTGGTAAAAGTCGGAGACTTTGTCTTCCCGGCCGATTTTGTTATACTAGATATGGAGGAGGATACCGAAGTACCACTCATCTTAGGAAGACCATTCCTGGCCACGGCCAACGCAATGGTAGACATGAATGGTGGGACACTAACATTGAGGGTTGGGGACAAGGAGATGAAGTTTGGGGTTGGGAAAAGAGTAGAAGATCACGACCCGATCAACTACATGAAAGTCATAGACTCAAGTTTGGATGATGCTCTGCGATGGTGCAACATGGGATGCAAACCATCCCACTTGAGTAACATATGACTGGCTTTGGGTCTAGCCAAGGACCCTTATAAACGTGGCGCACCACGGAGGCATTCCGCGAAACTATCTTTAGTTTAGTTTAGATTAACTTTTATGCTTTCTAGTTTAGTTTTAATTTTCAGGAATAAAATTCACTCTGGATGATGGAGGTTACTAAGGGAAACTTGAACCTACACCCCATGCACAAAGATAGAGCCACCTGACAATTTTTCTTCATTACAGCAAGTTCAGCATGGGGCCGTGCTCAGCCAACACGCCCCCTGCTCAAGGATCTGCAGAAAATGCCGAGTTCAGGAAACTGGACACGGGGCCGTGTTCACTGAACACGCCCCCGTGCCCAGCCTTCTATTAATTATGATACTGGCAATCTGAACACGGGGCCGTGCCCGGATGAACACGGGCCCGTGTCTAGACGCCCAGTAACATAAATTTTTTGTTTTTAAACACCTTTTTACACATTCAATCAACCTAAAAACTTATTTTTGGGACACATTGGGGACAATGTGTAATTTAAGTGTGGGGGGATGCTAAAACCTTGAATTTTGCAAGTCCTAATAACAAGCCTTATACAAAACTCTATTGGAACCGCTAATCACCCCAATTTTTTTTTTCAAAAAACTTTTCATTTTTTTACTTGTCTTGGTTTAATTTGGGAATAACGAGTTCTAAAAAGGTTATATTTTTACAAATTTACAACCAATAGCGTCGTGATAAAAAGAACCAACATAAGAAAATTATGAAACGGCATGACAAATCTAGTTAAAATTTGATTATATATACTTGATCACATTATAAACCCATTCCCACAAAAAGTGAGTTTTGACCCTTTATTGAGCATATAAACACACATCTGTAGATTAAATGCTCATCTTTCGTTTCTTGTGTGAATAGCCGCTTGGTTTCTTATGACTCTAGAAGTTGCCATGACGATACATTCCCGGTCCTTACCAACTTAAACCCAAGTAAGTAAATGATGGAGGCATTAGGACTAACCCTTTTTCTTTTCAACACCATTATTTTTCATTTTTTTACCACCTACACAAAATCCCCCTAGTTAACCCCTTTGAGCGTAAACCTTTTCGTTTCTAAACCCACAAAACAAACACTCTTTACCCACCAAAACCCTTTTTTAACTCTTTATTTTAGTAAAAAGCTTGGTTTTCATGTGACATTCCTTATCAAAGAAAAAAAGAGAGTAGAGCAATAAATAAACAAGTTCCTCAAAGAAACTTTGTTTGAAAATGCTTTGTTTAAATAAAAGTCACAAAAACAAAAAGTTTTACGACGACCGACGCTTTTACGCCTTTCGCCCTTTTATTAACCACTAACTGTAGGATCAGTGAATCGATCTAAACGAGTCGATCAGAAGAGATCTAGACCAAATCAGAGGCGGAATTCATTGATTTGATCTTCATTCAGCTTGATATGCACTTAGAAGTAGATTAAATGTCGTTTGTATTGATTTCACAATGTTACACGAGCTGGCGATACTTCGGCAGAGCGTCGCTACCGGAATCAGAAAGTTAGAAATGAAATCCCAAGACCACATATATATAGGGAGTCCAGGTCGCACGAACCAGACTAGTCCAGCTCGCACAAACTGGTCACTTCGTGTGAACCTGCTGGTTCAGACCTGTTTCCTGTTTCTTTTGTACTACGTGTCGTGGTCTATCTATTCTATTACATGACTCGATACAAGACGAAGTCAACAGACATATGCACCAACAAACTCCCCCTTGGATGATGACGAGTCTTCAGTCTTGATTAGTCTTCACGCTCTTTCCAAAGTATCTTTCTCTGTAAGCATCCTTCAATCTTTCTCTTTCAATCTCTCTTGATTAGACTCCCCTTTGCTAACAAACTCTCCCTTAAATTGTTCCAGGATCATATCCTAGCTCAAACTCTGCTCAGGCTTAGACACGGGGATCTCTCTTTGCAGCTTTCACAGATTCAAGAAACGTCCCCTAGCTCTCCGTAGCAATAGAATCAGAAATCTGGCTCTAATCTGCATAAGCTCTTGCGGAAAATCCTCAGGAGTCGAACCCTAGCTATTTCACAGCTTTTTACCTGCACAAACTCTACCCAAAAGTGAATTTCATATTATAAACAATTTTAATCTCTGCTTAATCACTTGTATTCGTAACACACAAATTTTGGTTTCAAATTAATGAACCATTTAATCATTTCAAAATCATTTCTCATTTCGAACAAACTCTCCCAAACCACTGTTGTTCATCATGTTTAGCACCCAGAAATTTGAAAATCAGCCCTTCAGCATCAGTTGTCAAAAATAAGATGAAATAAAATCTTTTTGGTTTTTCAAAATTTATGCTGAAACACATTCTTTTTTTATTTTTTTTAAGATTTTCAGCGCGTTAAAATGCAATAAAGAAATATTTACAAATATATTTTTGTGAGTTTGTGTAAGAGGATCATATCAGTTTTTGAGACAAATCACTAACACCGTTGACCTTTTTAGACTTTAAGTTCTAAACAAATTCACTTCTGATTGTCAGTATTGTTGTCCACTTAAACCTCTACACAGGTTTCAATCGATTCGAGATACGAATTAGTGTTTTAAGAACTTAAACTTATTCGCGTGTCCCACCTCAGAATATACTCCCGTATCAAGATTCCCTTGATTCAGTCTTACAAGTGAGTATACCAATTCGATATCTGTATCTGGGTTAGTGCGAGACCTTGAGAGCTCAGGCATGAACTTTCGTTGGCTCGACTTTAGGTGTGTTCCCTTTAGGGAATCTTTTCTTCAACTGTAATTGATTCATATCTTTCGATATTTTTCAATTTTTATGCAGAGGGTAAGCTTTTAAAGCGATTAAAGTATTATACGAATTCTAGGCCATTGTTTCTGCAATATCAGAAGACTAGGTATAATACCCCAGATATCAAACAACATAAAGACCTAGTATCTCAGAATCAGGCAATCTCTCAAACAAGATTTCGGGGGTTACCTATATATCCGAGAGATGTTCCCCACGAGATAAGTGAGTATTGATATTTAGGTTTATATCTCAAATACAATCTACTATTTGTGCGAAGTCTACTGGCACATCATCAGTGAGACTTGTTTAAAAACATTTTGACTTTCCATTTCTTTAGCATGTTGTGATAGTCCACTGATGTACTATCATGTCCTCTTTTTCACAACAAAACTCATACTAGTTTAAAAATAAAAAATGAGTTTTCAATGTTTTTGGAATTTTAGATTTTATCATGTTTTTGGATTTTTCAAATTTTCAAAATTTGTAACTTTTTACTCCCCCTAAAATCAAAAATATGTTTCAATTTTTGATTTTCAAGGAAAATTTGAAAATGAAAACAATAAACTGTACAACTAAAATAGCAAACTGATGTGAATTGCTTCAATTCGCTATCCACTTGGCGTAAACAATCAGAACTCCCCCTGACAACAAACTATTTTCCCATTATGATTTCAAAACACTTAAGTTTGTGTTAATCAAAATGGTTTTCCCAAAAATTATTTTTGTTGATTTCACACATCATGGGGTTTCATCACATTGATTTTTCAATACCACTTGTAAAAAAATATCACTTTTCCTTTTCTTCAATCCACTTGTATGAAAGTTAAATCAAGTTCAATTTAATGACTTTGATTAACCACTTGTAGGTTTTTGACACAAACATTTTTCAAGAAATATGACACTTGTAGGTTTTTATCAACAATACCACTTGTAAGTCGAAATGTCACAGTTGTGAATTTCTCAAGAAAAATGCCGATTCCTACTCCCCAATTACCAACCTGTGAGTTCCGACAAGTTAGGATTTTCAGTTAAAGAGATTCACCCAAGCCTGACGGTCCTTGGGTGATTCCGAGTCATCATCACTCGGTTTGTTTCCTTTCTTCTTCTTTTCATAAAATTCCTTTACCCCTTTGACCTTCCCGTCAACTATTTTTCCAAAAATATTTAGAACTTTAGGGTTAGAGACTTTTTCAACATCAAATTCTTTCTTTTCAGAAAAGAATTGATTTGAAATCTCAACTTTGCCAATTTTTTTGCTTTAAATTTTCGTTTGATAATGGTCGAAAATTTGCATCATCCATTGTCGGAACGGAATTATCACTTTTTAGCTCAACTGGTGGCTCCTCTGACTTTGACGAATCAGATTCATCGCCAGAATGTGGCTCCTTTGCTTCGGAAGAAACAAACTCATCGCCAGATTTGACCTCTGGTTTCTTAACAACCCACTTGTGGTTGTTCAGATTCACTCTTCTTTTGTAAAAACGTTTTGAACTCTCACCAACCTCATATTTTGAATTTTTGAACACTTTCAATTGTTCGGTTGCTGGTTCATTATCAACCAACTCTTCTTTCAATTTTTCAGAGACTTCCTGTTTTGTTTGGGTTGCCTTTGGACAGTTCCACGCAATGTGCCCAACTTTTTTACATTGATAACAGGTTCTCATTTCCTTCTTCTGAGCAACATCATTCTTCATTCCCCCTTGCTTCTTAGCAAGGAATTCTTTGTTCGTCTACTTTCTGAACAAATTCTCTTTTTCTTCTTCAGAAGACGTTCCTGAAACAAATTTAGTTTTTGGTTCATAAATTTTCTCATTTTTATGATTTTCAGGTGGAATAAAACCTAAACCTTTCTTTTTGAAATTACTGTTATGGTTTGGTTTCTTTTGATAACCAGAACCAGAACTGTAACCTTGTTTCTTGTTTAATCTTTGTTGAACTCTTGAAGTGTATTTTTTAGGTTTTTCAGTAAGATTTACATCTTTTATTTCAGAAATATTAATTTCTCTTAATTTGAAAACCTTGTTAATCATTTTAGTTTTAACACCTCTTATTGGAAATTCTTCATCAGGATATAATTTGTCAGAGTCATTCAAAGTATATGCTACTTTGAATGTTTCGTCATTCAAATTATTTTTTGATATCAGAAAATCATTATTGTAAACCCTTTTGACTTTTTCAATTGTTGGACTTGAAGTTGAACTCTCAGATTCAGACTTTGATTCAGACTCCTCATCCTTATCCAACACCTGATCGACCACTTTCTTTATTAACTCGGACTCATGATCCGTATCAGATGTTGTGAAAGTGACATCGATGTTATCTGGCAATCCATCTGAAGGTCCAGATTCCCACTTTAAATTGGTTGCCTTTTTGACTCTTTCTGAATTAGGATTTCATGGAGAATATCCTTCTTCAGCGGAGGTGGACACCGTGTATAATTGGTACTATGTTTCTTACCAGTATTCTTTACTTCAGGTTTCTTCTCTTCAAATGCTTCCATGCCTTCTACTGTAGGATAAATCCTGTCAATCACATAAGAAGCACATGAGTAATTTTCAATAACCTGTTAACCCTCTCAGTTTCTATCCTTTGAGTTTCCAATTTTTGTTCAAGTTCAGCACATTTCTCAATGTACTGATTGATGATTTTCTGCTTTGTCATGAATGCTCCATTGAGTGTCTTCATAGCTATATCTTGTTCATTTCTTGACTTGTTATATTGATTCATAGCTTTGTTTAAAACATCATCAGACTCTTTCAGTCTTTTCATGTTATGAATCAATTTGTTGTTGTGCCTTTTCACAGTATCACAATTTTCACACTTCTCAGATATCTTTTCAGCATCTGCTTCCTTCTCAACCTTGATAGCTGGACTGTCTTTAACCTGCTTCTTTATCACTCGAACATTTTCTTCAGGTTTGACCTTTTCTTTAACAGTTGCTGCCTTATGATTCTTCTTTTTTGCAGCTTGTCTTTCTTTGATCTCTTCCATGTTACCTGCAAAATACAAATTATATCTATCAGGCAAAAATTCTCTTTTATAAAATTCAAGTTTTCGAATTTCTTCACTATCATCATCACTCTCTTCTTCATCTGATGAGTGATCAAAGAATAGTGCTTTTTCTGAAACCTCTTCTATTGAAACTGGTTCTTCTTCTTTCTTTTTAGGACTGTATTGCTGAGATTCGTAATAAACATACGCCATTTCATCTTCAGTAGTTGAATCTTCAAAAATTTGAGCAACAAATGCTTTAGACTCTGAAGTTTTGTTAGGATCATAATGATCCCAATTAAAACCTTATGGAATTCTTTCATTTTTTTGATGAACTAGATAAGCTTTCTTTGATGGCTCTTTGATCTGTGACGACTGTTGTTGATGCGGAGCAACTTGATGATAAATCGCTTTTCGATGATAATCATTGTTTCCGAATGGATTTAGAGCTCCACTTGCTTCGCGATTTGTGCATTCTCGCTTAAAGTGCTCCTTCTCCCTGCAACGAAAACAAGTAACTTTAGATTTATCAAATCCTAAAGGTGAAGTTCCAGCATCATGGAAATCATCTCTTCCAGTGTTCTGTTTAAACTTCTCAGCTCTTCTCAACACACTAGCCATACACCACTTTATATCCATTAGTTCCATTTCCTCAGCATCAATCTGTTCGTTATCCTCTTTTGTTAACATAGGATTTCCGATTTTTCCCGCAACCAAACTTTCATAAGACTCTAATACAGTCACCAACAAAGACATATGACCTTTGGCTACTTCTTCCGAGAAATTCTGACCATTCTGAAGATGTAATGCAGTGTTGCATTGTAGTACTTGGCCATTATTGGTTGCTGAAAAATTTGGATCAAATGATGGATATGAAGAGAATCTGTTATTGTTGTTCGATCCTTGAGATGACCCTCCAGAAGAACTGTTTGCATTAAATGCAGTTTCGATTTTTGCTGCAATGTTGGACTTATCAATCGTACTTCCTTTGTAATACAAACCAATGTCATGTTCACCATTAGAATTCTTCATCTTCTCCATCTTCCGTTGTTCCATCTCTTGAACTTCAAGTTTTTCAATAAACTTGCTCAATGATAGATTCGCAAATTCACCATTATTTTTCAAAATCATAAGATACGTGCCCCAAACATCTTGTGGTAGCGAATCAACCAACTTTTCAACCCATTCTTCTCTATCTTTGTTGATATCCAAACGCTTCATGTTAACCACCAAATTGCAATATCTTTCTATAATCATTTTGGTGTTTTCAGTTTTCAATCCACGAAATAGATCAAATTCTTTCTTCAAAAGCGATTTTTTGTTCTTGATCATGTCTAAACTTCCAACAAACTTCGTTTTTAGTGCTTTCCACATTGAGTGTGCACGTCCGTTGTGTTGCAATAAAATCAAGATGTCTTCCTTAATAGCTTGTTGCAATATACTGATCATCATCTTTTCACTTTTGTACTTCTTTTTCTCTTGATCATCCAAATCTTTAATAGCGACAATCTCTCCGTATTCATCAATTGGTCTAACAGATCGTTCTTCAACACATTCCCACGCTTCTAAATGATTCGCTTGAACCCAATTTTCGAAACGTTCCACCCATCCACTATACTCCTCGATATTCATTAGCTTAGGCGGTTTTTGCATGGTGCCCATTTCATTCTCTAAGTTCACATTCTGAGCCATAGTGATCGGGGTAGAAAATGCGTTGTAAAATTTAGAATCCATGTTTCGGTTTTAAGAGTTCACAAAAAACAGACTTTCAAACGAGCTGATATACTTTCAAGCGGTCTGATCACTTCGTGCGAACTGATTCAACTTCCAAACGACCTGAAGTTCTTAACCCTCCTCGTGCGAACTGGTTACTTTCAACTCGTACGAACTGAACCTATTCCAAACGATCTGGACCCATTCATAAACCGTGCGACCTGATCACTTCAAACCGTGCGATCTGAAGACTATTTCAAACGATCTGACTTAAATCCAAACGACCTGAGTCACTTCGTGCGAGCTGAGTGACTTTTCAAGCGAATTGGAGTGTTTTCACACGATCTGATTCAATTCGTGCGAGCTGGATGTTCAACTCGTGCGACCTGAATGATTCTCGAACGATCTGATAAGTTTTTCACGCAGTTTGGTCAATTTTATCAAGTTTTAGGTTGAATTAGGTGCTGATTTGTTCAAGGATTGATTAAAACTTAGTTTTACGTGTTATATGTCAAAATCAGATCATTTTAACCGTAAATTTGTTGAAATTTTGAAGAAAAAATGTAGAAATTTAGTAGAAGTGAGAAGAAAACAGATTTTATCCTTGAAAACAAGCTGAAATGGTAAGAACTCTTCCTCCTGAGCTCTGATACCACTTGTAGGATCGGTGAATCGATCTAAATGAGTCGATCAGAAGAGATCTAGACCAAATCAGAGGCAGAATTCATTGATTTGATCTTCATTCAGCTTGATATGCACTTAGAAGTAGATTAAATGTCGTCTGTATTGATTTCACAACGTTACACGAGTTGGCGACACTTCGGCAGAGCTTCGCTACCGGAATCAGAAAGTTACAAATGAAATCCTAAGACCACATATATATAGGTATTCCAGGTCGCACGAACCAGACTAGTCCAGTTCGCACGAACTGGCCAGTTCGCACGAACTGGTCACTCCGTGTGACCTGCTGGTTCAGACCCTGTTTCCCGTTTCTTTCGTACTACGTGTCTTAGTCTATCTATTCTATTACATGACTCGATACAAGACGTAGTCAACAGACATATGCACCAACACTAACCCAAAACCACCTACCTTTAACCCAAGCCTAACCCTTCCCCAAGTCCTCTTGATATTTACAAAGGTGTATAGTTAAAAAGGAGGAGGATTGATTGCTTGGCAAACATATGGTAGAAGTAAGTTCCATGCCGGTCTCGAGTGTTTCACAAAATACATCTTCGGCCGAGTGTTGAGTGATCTCCCATAAGGTATATGAACTTGTATATAAATGGAATTTTAAAGAGGCATGTTATGCCCAAATAAGTAATTTCTCTTATGAAACGTTGTAAATAAATCATAATGAATAGGATTGTAAATAACATAAAAATAAAGCCTAATAAAGATCTTGGATTCTCGACACTCAAGACAAGCCCAAAACTTCTCTTCTACCCATTCCATTTGGGAGTGTAAGCCACATTATAAAGAGTTTTGCTTGAGGACAAGCAAAGATTCAAGTGTGGGGGTATTTGATGTGTGTAAAATGCAACATATAAATTACATCAAATAAGGCATAAAAGTAACCCTTTTTAGTACTAATGTTGGAAAAAGTATGCTTTTGTCTTCCTTTTGTATTTTCAGGATTAAATGAGCGTAAATGAACAAAAGGAGCAAATATGCAGCAAAATCTAACATAATTACAAAAAAAGGAATAAACGTGGCATGCCCGACCCCTCGACAACATCTTCCCAAGCAAAAACAAGAAAACAGAAGGCTGACCACGGCCCCATGCCCAGCGGACACGGGTGCGTGGCCAGGTGTCTGCAGAAAGGACAAAGCTATAGAAGCTTCTATTTCCCGACACGGGGGCGTGCCCAGCTCAACACGGTCGTGGTCAGTTGTAACACTCTGCGTTTTTGATCTTTCTATTTATAGCTTTATGGGTTGTACCTTCTAATTTCAGTCAGTTGTACTCTCATTGTATCCTATTTATTCCCAAATTGTACTTCGAGACTTGAATCATAATGAAAAATGCATTATTTTGATCATATACTTGTTTAAATTCTATGTATGGTAAAACACTTGAAAGCACGTTAAACTATGTCAAACACGTAAAAACAATTGAAAGATATCCTAATCTCAGTCCTTGAATCAAGCGTTGCCAAGAGATTACCCTAAACCATACAAAAATTGGGAGTTCGTGCGTTAATTCGGTAAATTACCAAAAATTTGGGTTAAATCAAATAAGTATAATATATATTAATATTAAATAAATAAATAAATATTTTAATTAATTAAATAAATAAATATTTTAAATAAAAAGGGATTATAAAAAGGGTTAGTTAGTTAAACTAGCTAACTAAGTTAATTAAACCATAGTTGAAACCTAACTAGGTTAAGTTATTACTAAAGGGGACCACTAACTGAGTTAGAAAACTCAGTTAGATTAGTCAGTTACATTCGCAAACTGCAGGGACCAAACTGAAACTTGTAATAAGTTAAATAACAAAAAAAAAGGTGGTCTCCTAGGTGAGAACCGACCCTTGTGCGGTTCGAACCCGGGTCTCCTACTTCAGACACACACGCATCAACCAGACGGGCTACCGTCATCGCTGGTTATAAACTACCTCGTTTAATTCTTATACGCGAACTCGAGTTTCCTTTTTGAAACTTTGCCGCCCAAAACGAATGACAGTAACGACCGGTTGACTCTTACCTTATTTGATCAAACTGTTTTCGGAAACCTTAATCGTGCCTCAATTACTGATATCAATCACACCACTCGAAACTACTCCTCACCCTCTGTTCATTGCTAACCCACTGCCATCGCCGGCACTCGCCGAAGAAGACGACCAGACGCCGGAATTTACCGGAACTCTGCCGGAGAAGACTGTCAGCCGCCGTAGGCTTCCGACACGACCTCGGAGCCGCTGTTCGGTACCTCTCATATTCCCTGTTATGGCTTAAATATGTTTTTTTTTTCACTTGCTTAATTGTTCCGGTTCCTGTTCGAATTTAAGTAGGAAGAGGGTAACTGGCCACTGTATATAACCTATAAATTCGCTAGATCCAGCACCAAACTGGGCTTAGCCCAGTGGTGCACCAGCTCGTTGAATCAATCATCAGACCCGGGTTCGAACCCAGGCAGTGTCATTGTTGCTGCTGCTGCGAATCGGGCCATATTGGGCCGCCCTTTTTGGGCCATCCCTTTGTTCTTTTATTTACTGTTATTATTAATATAATTATTATTACTATTATTATTATTAATAATAAATTCAGTTATTATTATTATTATTACATAGTATCAGATTTATAATCAGAAATTTATAATAATATTATTATTTATAACCAGTAATATTAATATATATAAAATCAGAATTATTATTATTATTAATATATATTAATCAGAATTTTTATTATTATGATCATTATTATTTTTAAATTAGAAATTTTATTATTATTACTATTATTATTATTTTTATTATTATCAGTATTATTATTATCTTTAGTATTATTTTATCATTATTTCACATAAATCACCATATTGGTAGTATTCTCAAATAATATTTGGTAATAGTGTATGATTAGTGTAACTAGCTTAAATTACTATAACCTTTATAATTACCAATAATATTAACGTATACCTCATATTATAAATAGGGTAATCTCTTGCAATCTCTTGGATAATCTCAAACTTTTCTCATTTACCAAGAAAACGCAACGCAATCTAAGGTGAGTATACTCGATCCCATTTTCGTTTTAAACACATTTGGGTGCAACATGTATTCCATATTCAAATTACACAACACTTGAGTCTTGTTTTAATCACACTCTATCCACATTCAAACATGAAACAATTTGATGCTTGTTAATCTCTTATGCTATGCAAGTTGAATGTGTTAATCTCAATGCCCTTGAGTCTTGGGGTATTGCTATGTTGAACGATATTTGAACGATGTTGAACGATGTTGAACGATATTTGAACGATGTTGAACGATGTTGAACGATATTTGAACGATATTTGAACGATGTTGAACGATATTGAACGATATTGAACGATGTTGAACGATATTGAATGGCAAAGTAGTAACTTGTATCATTTTATTCATGTTGGATATGAGCACATTTAAACATTTTATTCTACTATGCTATGTATCAAACTTGTATACTCGCCAACGTTTTTGTTGATTGTACTTTAATACATGTTGCAGGTTGATAGGTGAAGAATTCAAGAATCAAGTTAGGGTGGACTAGAAACTCACCTAGAAAATAAACTATGGTTGAAAGATGATTTATGTTTTAATCATGTTTGAAACAATGTATTATTCTTTAGTTTTAATAAAATGATTTAATTTATATTGTCACAATTAGTGTTATGTTGTTTTGAGCAATTTGTTCGTCCCATCCCGATGTTTCCGCCATCGGTTGGGGTGTGACAGATTGGTATCAGAGCCATAACTATAGGGAATTAGGTAAGATTGCCTTACTTCTCCATAGTCTATAGTAGGAGTACTCTGATACCAGATTGGTATCAGAGCCATAACTATAGGGAATTAGGAATGCCTTGCCTAGTCTATAGTTTAAGAGCTTATTCACCATGTGTTGCTTAAAACAACTTCCTTTCTATCTTCTTTGCTTCCCTCTACTTTCTTGGACTCTTAATATACATGCATTTCCTAAGGCTAACACAATACACTTGGAGGCTTTGAAGACACCCATGTAACACAATCGAAATGATTCATCAAAATAGGGGTGATTCCCACATTTGGTGATGACTTTCACTCAGCTATACCTTGAATTTTGCACGAAATCTACCCTCAAGTTAGGAGTGATATCCAAATCTTGAAAGGGAATTTCCTGTTCATACTCTAGTGGACCCTTATCTTTTGATAAGTACCAACCACGTTAGGGTACGATGTTATCAAGTTAGAGGTGAAACTCGCATCTTGTTTAACTAGTCCCACTCCTCGATTTTCGCTCTCGCCAAAGTTTCGATTTCCCAATCAATTAAGGACGTGTAGTAACTGGAAGGAGAAATATCGTTAGTCGCTCCTCGATGAGAGTATTTGTCTATTAGGCCAAAGCACGTTTCCTTAATTCGAGAAGGACTTCGATTTACTTTGGAAGTGTCGTATGTTACGTTCCGTGACAATCCATGTTTTACGATAAATCTCTTTTATGTTATCTCAATTTCTATGTGTTTTACATTGAGCGTTATCTTCATTTCAAGCTAGGAAGTCACAACTCACACTATTGTCGCAATCTAAAACAATTAATGTTACTCTCTCATGAACAAATTAAATTTATTATGCTTTCATCATATATGTTACTATACGTGAAAAAAAAATTCATTCATGTTATACTATGTGAAACACAATGTGAAACAAGGTGCTACATGTTACATGCATTAAACAATTTTTCTCAAATAATCATTATGATCAAAGTCTCATTCTCAATTCATTTTGAATTCATAGATGTCTTCATCTCGCCAACTTTCCAGCTCGTCCAGAAAGTCAAGGGTCAGCTCTCAAAAGAAGATGATGGCATTTATGGCCAAGCAGTTCGCTCGTCTTATCCCCAAAGTTGTGACTGAGATCCAAGCTTCCAACACCCCAAACTCTTCCATTGACTCAAAAGCTGCCCAACCTAAGCCCATTTCCTTCAATTACAAACATTTCACCTCTTGCCACCCTAAGCCCTTCACTGGTAAAGAGGGTGTGACAGCTATGTTCGAATGGTTCGACAGCATAGAGGTCACATTTATCAACAGTGAATGTCCTGATGAGCTCAAGACACGTAGTGCTACTGGTGTCTTTCAAGCAAGAGCCCTAGAGTGGTGGACGAATGAAAGGAACATTCGTTCAAACGAATTGGCATATGCGTTGTCATGGGAAGAATTGAAGCAACTCATGATGGAGGAATTTAGCCCTCCTCATGAACAACAGAAGCTTGAGGAAGAGTTTTGGGCCTTCAAGCAAGTTAGAGACGATAACCTCGCGTATACCACCTGTTTCAAGCAGCTGAGCTTTATTGTACCCCACCTGGTTCTCACTGTTGATCGTATGATCAAAAAGTATATCCACGGTTTACCCCCTACCATGAGAGACACCATCAAGGCAGCCCAGCTCGACAACATCGAGGCTGTCTATCGACTCGCAGCTAGCCTGAACAACAATCGCGTTCGTGATAAACAAATTGCAACACCTACCGGCTCCTCTAAGATAGCCAACCAAATCGTCCAACAATCAAGTGGTGGCGAGGGTAAGAAACGCAAGTTTCAAGACCCTGGCTGCAATGCGGTTGTACCTGCTGCTAACCCAAACCCTGTTACACCAGAGAACACGAGTAAACCATACACTGGAATTCATCCCAAATGTACCACCTGCAACCGTCATCACCCTACCAACTCGAATTGCCACCATTGCACTATATGTAACCGTTTTGGCCACGATACCACTTATTGTCTCACTAACCCTGCAAACAAAGTTAGATCCTGTTTTAAGTGTGGAGACACAACCCATCTTCGCCCACACTGTCCTCTATGGAATCAAGAACGGCAACCAGCACCAAAAGGTCCAGCACTCAATGCCAACCAAGCTCAAGATGCCAACACCTAATGGTAAAATCATCACGATCAGCGTTGTTCCTCAACATTCATGTTTCACTGAGCAACCATCATTTCGTTTCCCCTTCGTTCAGCCTTCCTCTTAAAGATTTCGAGGACGAAATCTCCTAAAGTAGGGGAGACTGTAACGCTCTGCGTTTTTGATCTTTCTATTTATAGCTTTATGGGTTGTACCTTCTAATTTCAGTCAGTTGTACTCTCATTGTATCCTATTTATTCCCAAATTGTACTTCGAGACTTGAATCATAATGAAAAATGCATTGTTTTGATCATATACTCGTTTAAATTCTATGTATGATAAAACACTTGAAAGCACGTTAAACTATGTCAAACACGTAAAAACAATTGAAAGATATCCTAATCTCAGTCCTTGAATCAAGCGTTGCCAAGAGATTACCCTAAACCATACAAAAATCGGGAGTTCGTGCGTTAATTCGGTAAATTACCAAAAATTTGGGTTAAATCAAATAAGTATAATATATATTAATATTAAATAAATAAATAAATATTTTAATTAATTAAATAAATAAATATTTTAAATAAAAAGGGATTATAAAAGGGTTAGTTAGTTAAACTAGCTAACTAGGTTAATTAAACCATAGTTGAAACCTAACTAGGTTAAGTTATTTACTAAAGGGGACCACTAACTGAGTTAGAAAACTCAGTTAGATCAGTCAGTTACATTCGCATACTGCAGGGACCAAACTGAAACTTGTAACAAGTTAAATAACAAAAAAAAGGTGGTCTCCTGGGTGAGAACCGGCCCTTGTGCGGTTCGAACCCGGGTCTCCTACTTCAGACACACACGCATCAACCAGACGGGCTACCGTCATCGCGGGTTATAAACTACCTCGTTTAATTCTTATACGCGAACTCGAGTTTCCTTTTTGAAACTTTGCCGCCCAAAACGAATGACAGTAACGACCGGTTGACTCTTACCTTATTTGATCAAACTGTTTTCGGAAACCTTAATCGTGCCTCAATTACTTATATCAATCATTTCCATTTTGCCGATTGATTTCCAATCATATGACCAAATCACGATTTCGTTTCCGTATTTACGTGACCATAACCCAGCCTATAAATATCGGTTAATTCCTGAAGAATTCACACCACTCGAAACTACTCCTCACCCTCTGTTCATTGCTGAACCCACTGCCATCGCCGGAATTCGCCGAAGTAGACGATGATGTGTGCGAGGTGTTATGTATTTTTAATGTATATTTAAGCCCTTTTTACCCCTTTAGCCAAGTTTTAAATTTATAAAACACGATATTTACTAACACTAAACACACATATGGGCAAGTGCACCCATCGTGGACGTAGTATAGTGGGTAAGATACCGAGGTCGTCCAAGGACACAAGAGCTTTTAGTACCGGTTTATCCTCAACGTCTAATCAAATCAAAAAGTTAGAAAAGATTTTTTAACTAAGAAAATAAAAACTAACTAAGTGCTGAAAAATAAAAATAAAATAAAAACAGATAGACAAGATGAATCACTTGGATCCGACTCGTGTATTAGTATAACCTTTGATTATTTTCGCACTTTTGAACTTGTTTAAGAGATTATCTTAGTTATTGTAGTGGGCCCCTCTTTTGAAGGCGACGTTACCCTCAACCCAGTAGTTTGAGTCAGCAAGGATACAATCCTAAAGGGTTGGATTATTGGAAGATAATGAATTAAGTTATTAATGCAAATTGTGGTAGGCCCCGCTTTTGGCGGTGACGTTACCCTCGGCTAAGTAGTCTGAGTCAACAGGGATACAGTCCTAAATAGCCGGGTTATAGAATTAATAGTAGTTAACTTATGAGGGGGTCAAAGAGTTTGGATCCCCGCCATCCAATACCTATGGGTATTGAAGGAGATCCTACTAAATTTGACCCAGGTCCCTTGCAGGACCTCTAAACGCTGAACAAGGGCAAGACCCTTACCAAACCGTTCCCTTAACCCCCGACCAGGTAGCCAACATACCTCCATATAGACCGTGGAGATATGAATGGTGAAAATCTTTTATTTTATATAGACAGTAAAATAATGCCAAGACACCACGGACAAACGATAAGGAAAGATCACCTTCAACATAAGCAACTAGTTATTAAAGTCATTAATACAAAACCAAATAAAAAGTGCAAAAGATTAAAAATAAAAAGTATTATACTAAACACTTGTCTTCACCAAGTGATGTAAGAGACTTCGGCAAACATGGCCTTTGATTGTTAAGAACTCTTACGATCAATCTTGGATCCCGAGACGACTCACACACTCTATGATGGACAATGGATGATGGTGGTGGATGATGGTGTTATGGTGGTGGTGGGTGGTGGATGAAGTGTGAGAGAGGTGGTGTGCCAAGGGATGAGTTGAAATGAAACCAAGCACTCCTATTTATAGGCTGAACAGAAGGCTGGGCACGGCCCCGTGTCCGTTGGACACGCCCCCGTGCCCGTCTGACACTCTCTCTCTTCATTAATTGTAATTCGCAATTACAATTAATGCGCCTGCTGTACTTTCGCCACGCCCCCGTGCTCACTGGACACGGCCCCGTGGTGGGCAATAGAAGCTTCTATAGGTTTGTCTTTTATGCTGCTTCTTGGGCACGGCCCCGTGCTGGCTGAGCACGGGGCGTGTTCAGTCTTCTGTTTTCTCTTCTCTGCTTGGGAGGATGCCGTTGAGGGTTTGGGCAATCCACTTTTGTCCCTTTTCTTGTATTTATGTTAGAATTAGCTGTCTTTTTGCTTCTTTTGTGAATTTGAGCTCATTTCATCCTGAAAATACAAAAGGTAGACAAAAACACTCTTTTTCCAACAATAGTTCTCAAAAAGGGTTAGTTTTATGCCTTATTTGATGTAATTTATATGTTGCATTTTACACACATCAAATACCCCCACACTTGAACTTTTGCTTATCCTCAAGCAAAACTCTTTAAATATGAGGATTACACTCCCCAAATGGAATGGGTAGAAGAGAAGGTTTTTGGCTTGTCATAGAGTGTCGGGAATCCAAGATCTTTTTGGGTTTTATTTTTATTTATTTAGAACGTTTCATAAGAGAAATTACTTATTTAGGCTTAGCATGCCTTTTTAGAATTTCATTTATATACAAGTTCACATACCTCACGGGAGAAATCACTCAACACTCGGCCGAAGGTGTATTTTTTTTAGTGAATCACTCGAGAGCGGCATGGAACTTATTCCTACCATAAGCTTGCCAAGCAATCAATCCTCCTCCTTTTTAACTATATACCTTTGTAAATATCAAGAGGACTTTTTGGGTGAAGGGTTAGGCTTGGGCTAAGGGTGGGTGGTTGGGTTAGTGGTTAGTAAAAGGGCGAAAAGCGTAAAAAGCGTCGGTTTTCGTAAAACACTTCTTTTTTTTAGTGACTTTTTATTTTGAAGTATTTCTCCAAACAAGCTTTTGTTTTCATAGCTTTGTTTGTTTTTAACTTCATCATTCATTTTTTTTTTGATAGCACAAAAAAAAAACGAGCTTACGAAAAACCGAGCTTGTTACTAAAATAAAGGGTGAAAAAAAAATAAAAAGGGTTTTAGGGTAAAGAAATGAAAGGTTTAGGCTCAAAGGGGTTAACTAGGGGGATTTTGGGTAGGTGGTAAAAAAAATTGAAAAATAATGGTGTAGAAAGAAAAAAGGTTAGTCCTAATGCCTCCATCATTTACTTACTTGGGTTTAAGTTGGTAAGGACCGGGAATGAATCGCCGTGGCAAGTTCTAGAGTTGTAAGAACCAAGCGGCTATTTCACACAAGAAACAAAAAATGAGCATTTAGTTTAAAGATGTGAATTTGTATGCTCAATAAAGGCTCAAAACTCACTTTTGTGGGAATGGGTTTTTATGTGATCGAGCATATATAATCAAATTTTAACTAAGCTTGTTATGCCGTTTCATAATTTTCTTATGTTGGTTCTTGTTATCACGACGCTCTCGGTTGTAAAATTGTAAAAATATAACCTTATTAATCTTCGGATTCCTAACTTAAACTTTAGACAAGTAAAAAAATGAAAATTTTTGAAAAAATTTGGGGTGTTTAGCGGTTCCAATAGAGTTTTGTGTAAGGCTTGTTGTTAGGACTTGCAAAATTTCGAGGTGTTAGCTTCCCCCCCCACACTTAAATTACACATTGTCCTCAATGTGTCCCAAAAATAAATTTTTAGGTTGATTGGATGTGTAATGTGGTGTTAAAAAGCAAAGATTTATGTTACTGGCAGTCTGGACACGGCCCCGTGTCCGCTGGACACGACCCCGTGTCCGCTGGACACGACCCCGTGTCCGCTGGACACGACCCCGTGATGAACTGCCAGTAACGAAAACTTACAGAAGGTGAACACGGGGGCGTGTTGGTTAGACACGGCCCCGTGTCTGGCAAAAATTTGCAGGACAGTAACCAAACAGCAGGTCTGGGAGGTGAACACGGGGGCGTGTCGGCTGGACACGTCCCCGTGTGGACAGTCTGTAAGCCTGAAAAACAGGTTTCTTCCCCCGGTTTCTCCATTTTGGGCCTTTAAGTGCTAAGGTTTAGCACTCCAAGCCTTGGTTTGTACCTGTTTCATCACTTAATACCACACCAAGCAACATAAACATCCTACATTACTATAGTTAATTGTCTTCAAGCATAAAGTAAAAGAAAAATAAAACGGAAATTAAAAGTAGTCAAGGAAAGTAAATTGTTCAACATTTGGCACGCAGGCCATAAACTGTTTGATAGAAAAGGGTACTTAAACCTGTGGGCTCACCATCAACCCGCTCCTTTTTCCTTCAAACCTCCTACTCCATGTCTTCATCGCTATCCTCACCTCCATCCCCATGCCCTGCCATATACTCCCAGATGCTGCTGATATCGTCTTGTATATCATTGATGTTGCGTTCAACAGCTCCAACCCGGTGGTATGTGTTGTTGGCGAGGTTGTAGGTGTTCCTGGTACACATGAGGTTTTCTTGCAAAAGATCATGTAAGCTTTGAAAGTTAGGAAAACTGCCTCCTTGTGAGGAGGATTGACCCGGATCGCCATGGGGTTGGTATTGGTAGTGGGGAGGTGGTGCGTGAAGAACTAGGGCCTCCTGCGGATTCCATGCATAGCCTTGTGCTCTTTGGAAACTCACCGTCCCGTCTTCTGCCTCATAAAGTAAGTTCATGGCTCGGCAAATATGGTAATCAACTCGTCCCGACCATTGACTTCTTTCAAAGGACCTCGGAATTCTTGTGAAATGCTTGAAAAGACGGTACACCCACCCCCCGAAGAAGATAGGTGTTGGAGCGCGAGCAAGGCGATTGAGATGCATGTTTCGTAACAGGTATATGGAACATCGAGAGGCTTCCGGTTGTGGATGCAGTGAAGGACAACCAAATCTTTCAACCCTACAACGCCACTACTGTCGTGACGTTGGTTAAGAGAGTAGGTGAGGAGCCTGTGAATGTAGCGGTAGAGCGGGCCCCTCAGTTTGGTACTCTTGGTGCTGCTAGGGTTGTAGATTCCTTCACCGATTTGGGCCCATGCGGCTTGACGTTCATTTTCATCTAAGTCTCGTAATCCTCCAGTATTTTCCTCATTTCCCGATTCCTCTTCACCGTACAGTCCTATTATAGCTCCAAACTGTGCCATGGAGATCGAGTACTTTGTCCCGCCACACCGGAATGCGACCCCTTCATTGTCAAACGGGTCACACCTCGAATTGAAAGTGAAAGTACTGTAAAACTCCATGGTGCATTGATGCACCGACCGAAGCCGAGTGTTCAATGCAACTGCTAGTGGCCCTGTCACGATGTTGTTGAATCAGTCTAGCTAGTTCACCATGGTTAACAGATCCGTGCATGCTCGCCTAGGGTACTCCTCGGGTCTTGTTTGAAGTATTTCATATCTTGCCCTAGCATCGAGTTCGCTTGCATTGAACCTTGTGAACTTTGCCATCTGAAAGAATACACCAACAGTTAGTACGAAACAAAGAAATTCTTAAAGAAACTGCAAACAGTAGGCTTGACACGGCCCCGTGTTCAGCGGGCATGGCCCCGTGTCCAGGCGTCTGTAACCCAAAAACTTCATTTTTCGTCCCGGTTCCGAAAACCTGAAAATTTTTAGCCAAGTAGTTGCGGTTTCCCCCGAAAATGAAACCCTAAGTGTCGTTTTTTCCAAAACAAACCGTTTACCCTTCCAATTTCATCTTTTTCGGTTCAAAAACAAGGGTTTGAGGTTTTAATAAGAAATCGGACGAATCTATCAACAATACATGTATATTTACTTCCTACTACACTAATCTAAACTACTACTAACAGATTGCATCAAAAATTTGAAGTTCGATCCGGATGAACTTGAAGAACCCTAGATTTTTCCCCAAATTTTTGATGGTTAACTACATGCAAGTAACTAATCTAACTACTAATGATGATAGAATCATACCTTGATGTTGTTAAACGTGGAAGTGACGTCGGAAATCTGCGGAAAATCGCCTGGAACCAGAGTGTTTTCGGCAAAACGGGGCGTGTGGAATGAGATAACTGTTATGAAAAGAGGGTTTTATCCCGACAGTTGCCTCGACACGGCCCCGTGTCCAGCGGACACGGCCTCGTGCCGAGCAAAAATATTTTTTTTTTGTGCTCGTGTGCATGCCCCTTTTTCCGAAAATTGGTTAGAAGACTTACCGGTTCTTGATGTATACTCACTCGTTCGTAACATGTCGGGTATGATATGGATGTTTTTCATTCGTCAACCGTTTGAAGCGAGATCTCCTCTTCTTCATCCTCAATGGATCCTCGGTAGGGTTTCAGTCGTTGGCCATTGACTTTAAATGGTATCCCATTTCGAGCTTTAATTACTACTGCACCGTGAGGAAAAACATGGGTGACGGAAAAAGGTCCTGACCACCTAGATTTTAGTTTTCCAGGAAATAATCGAAGTCGTGAATTAAACAATAGAACTTGATCTCCTACCCGAAATTCATTAGACTTAATGTATTTATCATGTAAATTTTTCATTCTTTCTTTATAAATTTCGGAGTTAGAATATGCATGGTTCCTTAATTCGTCTAATTCGTTCATTTGACAAAATCGATTTTTACCGGCAGTTTCTAAGTCTAAGTTTACATTTTTTATTGCCCAGTAGGCTCTGTGAGCTATTTCTACCGGCAAGTGACAGCTTTTTCCATAGACGAGCTTATATGGGGTTGTGCCTATAGTGGTTTTATAAGCAGTTCGAAAGGCCCATAAAGCATCGTCTAATTTGTTAGCCCATTCCTTTTTATTTAATCCTACGGTTTTTTCAAGTATTCGTTTTAAACCTCGGTTAGTCACTTCGGCTTGCCCATTTGTTTGAGGGTGATACGCTGTTGAGACCCGGTGATAGACCCCATACCTTGTCAATATTTTTTCGAGTTGATGATTGCAAAAATGGGTACCTCTATCAGTGATCAAAGCTTTTGGTGTCCCAAAACGAGAAAATAATTTTTTCAGAAATTTTACCACTACTCTTCCATCATTTGTTGGAAGAGCTTCGGCCTCCGCCCATTTAGACAAATAATCGACTGCCACAAGTATATATTTGTTTCCTTTTGACGGTTGGAAAGGTCCCATAAAATCGAGTCCCCACGCATCAAAAATTTCACAAACGAGAATGCCGTTTTGAGGCATTTCATTTTTGGAAGAAATATTACCTGATCTTTGGCAAGCATCACATGTCTTTACAAGGTTTTGCGCATCCTTGTAAATGGTTGGCCAATAAAATCCTGAATCAAATACCTTTCGTGCGGTACTAGCGGCACCATGATGTCCTCCGTATGGACCTTCATGACAGTGACGGAGAATTCTTCGTGCTTCATTACCATGGACGCACCTTCGGATGAGCTGGTCGGCACACATTTTGAAAAGATAAGGGTCTTCCCAAAAGTAATGCTTTACATCAGCAAAGAATTTCTTTCTTTGGTGATGCGGCCATCCTTTGGTGACTATACCGCTAGCTAGATAATTAGCATAGTCGGCATACCATGGTTCTTGTCTACTCTCCATCATCTCCAAGGACTCTGTGGGAAATTTTTCATTGATTTGCTCATCCCTGGTCGCTTCCAAAGCTGGGTCTTCTAGGCGTGAAAGATGATCTGCAGCAGTGTTTTCTGCTCCTCTTTTGTCCTTGATTTCGATGTCAAATTCTTGGAGGAGTAGAATCCATCTGATCAAACGGGGTTTTGCGTCTTGTTTCTTGAAGAGGTACCTGATAGCTGCATGGTCTGTATAGACTATAGTTTTAGAAAGAACAAGGTAAGAACGGAATTTATCAAAAGCAAACACCACAGCTAGTAATTCTTTCTCTGTAGTTGTGTAATTTTCTTGTGCATCGTTAAGCGTTTTACTAGCATAATAAATTGGGTGGAAATGCTTTTCTTTTCTTTGTCCCAAGACTGCTCCAACGGCAAAGTCACTTGCATCACACATGATTTCGAAAGGAAATTTCCAATCAGGCGCTATCATGATAGGTGCATTGACTAGCATTTCCTTGAGGGTTAGAAATGCTTGATTGCATTCCTTGTCAAAGATGAAAGGTGCATCTTTTTCAAGTAATTTTGTTAGAGGTCATGAAATTTTTGAAAAGTCCTTGATAAACCTTCTATAAAATCCGGCATGCCCTAAGAAACTTCTTATTGCTCTCACGGAGGATGGTGGAGGTAATCGAGAAATAGTTTCTATTTTTGCTCGATCGACTTCCATTCCTTCGCTTGAGATTTTGTGACCGAGTACTATTCCCTCCGTTACCATGAAATGACACTTTTCCCAGTTAAGGGCGAGGTTAGTTTCCTCACATCGGGATAGCATTCGTTCAAGATTATCGAGGCATTGGTCATATGAGTCTCCAAAGATAGAAAAGTCGTCCATCAAGACTTCCATTGTCTTTTCTATCATATCATGGAAAATGGCTACCATACAACGTTGGAATGTTGCAGGTGCATTACATAGACCGAATGGCATGCGTCGATAGGCGAAAGTTCCGTAGGGGCATGTGAAAGTTGTTTTCTCTTGGTCTTCTGGTGCTATCGGTATTTGAAAGTAACCTGAAAAACCATCTAAGAAACAATAAAATTTATGACCGGATAGTCGTTCTAACATTTGATCAATGAAGGGCAAAGGAAAGTGGTCTTTCCTTGTTGCTTCATTTAATCGTCTATAGTCTATACAAACTCTCCATCCTGTGATGGTCCTTGTTGGTATTAGTTCATTTTTCTCATTAGTTACTACCGTCATACCTCCTTTCTTTGGGACTACTTGGACGGGACTCACCCACGGACTATCAGAGATAGGATAGATTAGTCCAGCGTCAAGTAGCTTGATGACTTCATTTTTAACCACTTCTTGTACATTGGGATTCACTCTTCGTTGTGGTTGAATTACTGTTTTGTAGTCATCATTCATTAAAATTTTGTGCGTGCACATGGAAGGACTTATTCCTTTAATATCTACAAGCTTCCAAGCGATCGCGTTTTTGTGTTTTTTTAAGAAGATTAACTAATTTATCTTTTTCTATGCTACTTAATTTAGAAGAAATAATTACAGGTAAATTACCATCTTTGTCTAGAAAAGCATACATATTCCAAACCTTTAGGAAGTTCTTTGAGCTCAATGGGTGGGTCTTTAGAAGACACCTTATTTTGTGGCTCATCTAGATCAAGAATCTTAAAGGTTTGTTCTATGGCGATCTCTTCTTCAACAAAGTGGTCATCTTCTTCAGTTGTATCAGGTGGTTCAGCTTCATCTTCAATTAGGGGGTCATTATTGCCAAAAGGATATTTCATTGAGCGCTCAAGATCTATGCTCCTTTTGAATGCCCCTAACTGAAGAGGTAGATTGTTGAATTTCCGGTTTTTCAAAGCTTTATGAGTTTGTACAAAAGGTTTTCCCAAGACTAAAGGAGCGTCATCGAGGATGACAAAGTCGGTTGGGATTACCATTTGATTTGTTTGAACCAAAACATCTTCAACTACACCGATTGATTTTAGAACTTTCCGATCGGATAGAAAAATGGGTATTTGAAGTGGGGCAAAATCATTAATACTTAATTTCTCAAAAATGTAGTTAGGCATTATGTTAACACAAAGATCTTTATCGATGGTGATATTACTAATAAATGAATTTTGAAAGAAACATGGAACCGGTGTAATGTTAATTTCAAAAGGATCTTCTTTTATTAGCGAGGTTTGATCATTAGTTAACTTAACACTTACCATTTCTTTGATTTTAGCACTAGTGTTTAACTCTTTTAAAAACTTGGCATGAGGGGTTACTAAACAGTGATTTTCGAAAGTTGGTGACAAGAGGTTAATTTCTTCAAAATTAGACTCTTCTTGAATTTTAACATTATCGGACTCACCTTTTTCGTTGTTTAACTCATGTGTCGGTTTTTCACTTTCTTGTTCTTCCATTTTTACATTTTCAACTATCTCTACGTTACTATTACAATTTAATTCTTCTCTTGCGCGGGACTCCTCTTCCCTTGCGCGAGATTCTTTTATGCAACGTTCGATAGTTTTAATGTGTTCTAACATCCTATTGGTCACTTCGGTGAGAGAAAAAGAATTGGGATCCTCGAAGCTTGAATCCGGTTGTTCGATCCTTGGTTCCTCATAGTACCCATATGAAGTAGATGGTTCACACCATTGTTCTTCATTGTAAGTATATGATGGATAAGGGTCGAAACTTTGTTCTTCATAGTACTCATATGAGGTGGGTTGTTCACGCCATGGTTCCTCATAATAAGAGTATGAAGGTGGTGGCTCATATCTTGAGTTTTCAAAGTATGAGTGTGAAGGCTCATACCTTGGTTCATCAAAATATGAGTATGAGGGAGGAGGTTCATACCTTTGGTCTTCATATGGTGTGTATGAAGTTGATGGCTCGTACCTGGGCTCCTCATAATGGTTGTATGAATTGGATGGTTGATATGAGTTACTATATTGAACCGAGCGTGTGTTACGACAATTAGTGCAATAATTACTCCTATAATCATCCTCATCATAGGTGTAGTTGTAACCTCCTGAGTATTGATCCATAAGAATCACTCAGCAGACCACAACTGAGTCTCGGGACCAGAAAACAAAAACAAAGACGGAAACAGAAGCTGGACACGGCCCCGTGTTGGGTGAACACGGCCCCGTGTTCAGGATCTGTATCTGGGCGTTTTAATTAAAGTTACTGGTCACGTTGGACACGGGGGCGTGTTCAGTGAGCACGACCCCATGTTCAGACTCTGTATCTGGGTATCTAACTAAATTTATGCAGCACGGGGGCGTGTTCAGCGAGCACGGCCCCGTGTTCAGGCTACTGTAAATGCAAACTAAACTAAAATGCAGAAAAATGTGCGAACGTTTTAAAAAGGTTTTGAAAAACTGATTAGTCCGTCGATTTTAAGCTTTCTTAAAATCCTTGTGTCCCCGGCAGCGGCGCCAAAAACTTGATGTGTGTGAGGTGTTATGTATTTTTAATGTATATTTAAGCCCTTTTTACATCTTTAGCCAAGTTTTAAATTTATAAAACACGATATTTAGTAACACTAAACACACATATGGGCAAGTGCACCCATCGTGGACGTAGTATAGTGTTGGTAAGATACCGAGGTCGTACAAGGACACAAGAGCTTTTAGTACCGGTTTATCCTCAACGTCTAATCAAATCAAAAAGTTAGAAAAGATTTTTTAACTAAGAAAATAAAAACTAACTAAGTGCTGAAAAATAAAAATAAAATAAAAACAGATAGACAAGATGAATCACTTGGATCCGACTCGTGTATTAGTATAACCTTTGATTATTTTCGCACTTTTGCACTTGTTTAAGAGATTATCTTAGTTATTGTAGTAGGCCCCTCTTTTGAAGGCGACGTTACCCTCAACCCAGTAGTTTGAGTCAGCAAGGATACAATCCTAAAGGGTTGGATTATTGGAAGATAATGAATTAAGTTATTAATGCAAATTGTGGTAGGCCCCGCTTTTGGCGGTGACGTTACCCTCGGCTAAGTAGTCTGAGTCAGCAGGGATACAGTCCTAAATAGCCGGGTTATATTATTAATAGTAGTTAACTTATGAGGGGGTCAAAGAGTTTGGATCCCCGCCATCCAATACCTATGGGTATTGAAGGAGATCCTACTAAATTTGACCCAGGTCCCTTGCAGGACCTCTAAACGCTGAACAAGGGCAAGACCCTTACCAAACCGTTCCCTTAACCCCCGACTAGGTAGCCAACATACCTCCATATAGACCGTGGAGATATGAATGGTGAAAATCTTTTATTTATATAGACAGTAAAATAATGCCAAGACACCACGGACAAACGATAAGGAAAGATCACCTTCAACATAAGTAACTAGTTATTAAAGTCATTAATACAAAACCAAATAAAAAGTGCAAAAGATTAAAAATAAAAAGTATTATACTAAACACTTGTCTTCACCAAGTGATGTAAGAGACTTAGGCAAACATGGCCTTTGATTGTCAAGAACTCTTACGATCAATCTTGGATCCCGAGACGACTCACACACTCTATGATGGACAATGGATGATGGTGGTGGATGATGGTGTTATGGTGGTGGTGGGTGGTGGATGAAGTGTGAGAGAGGTGGTGTGCCAAGGGATGAGTTGAAATGAAACCAAGCACTCCTATTTATAGGCTGAACAGAAGGCTGGGCACGACCCCGTGTCCGCTGGACACGCCCCCGTGCCCGTCTGACACACTCTCTCTTCACTAATTGTAATTCGCAATTACAATTAATGCGCCTGCTGTACTTTCGCCACGCCCCCGTGCTCACTGGACACGGCCCCGTGGTGGGCAATAGAAGCTTCTATAGGTTTGTCTTTTATGCTGCTTCTTGGGCACGGCCCCGTGCTGGCTGAGCACGGGGCGTGTTCAGTCTTCTGTTTTCTCTTCTCTGCTTGGGAGGATGCCGTTGAGGGTTCGGGCAATCCACTTTTGTCGCTTTTCTTGTATTTATGTTAGAATTAGCTGTCTTTTTGCTTCTTTTGTGAATTTGAGCTCATTTCATCCTAAAAATACAAAAGGAAGACAAAAACACTGTTTTTCCAACATTAGTACTCAAAAGGGGTTAGTTTTATGCCTTATTTGATGTAATTTATAAGTTGCATTTTACACACATCAACGACCAGACGCCGGAATTTACCGGAATTCTGCCGGAGAAGACTGTCAGCCGCCGTAGGCTTCCGACACGACCTCGGAGCCGCTGTTCGGTACCTCTCCTGTTCCCTGTTATAGCTTAAATATGTATTTTTTTCACTTGCTTAATTGTTCCGGTTCCTGTTCGAATTTATGTAGGAAGAGGGTAACTGGCCACTATATATAACCTATAAATTCGCTAGATCCAGCACCAAACTGGGCTTAGCCCAGTGGTGCACCAGCTCGTTGAATCAATCATCAGACCCGGGTTCGAACCCGGGCAGTGTCATTGTTGCTGCTGCTGTGAATCGGCGCCATATTGGGCCGCCGTTTTTGGGCCATCCCTTTGTTCTTTTATTTACTGTTATTATTAATATAATAATTATTATTATTATTATTATTATTATTATTAATAAATTCAGTTATTATTATTATTATTATTATTATTATTATTATTATTACATAGTATCAGGTTTATAATCAGAAATTTATAATAATATTATTATTTATAACCAGTAATATTAATATATATAAAATCAGAATTATTATTATTAATATATATTAATCAGAATTTTTATTATTATGATCATTATTATTTTTAAATTAGAATTTTTATTATTATTACTATTATTATTATTTTTATTATTATCAGTATTATTATTATTTTTAGTATTATTTTATCATTATTTCACATAAATCACCATATTGGTAGTATTCTCAAATAATATTTGGTAATAGTGTATGATTAGTGTAACTAGCTTAAATTACTATAACCTTTATAATTACCAATAATATTAACGTATACCTCATATTATAAATAGGGTAATCTCTTGCAATCTCTTGGATAATCTCAAACTTTTCTCATTTACCAAGAAAACGCAACGCAATCTAAGGTGAGTATACTCGATCCCATTTTCGTTTTAAACACATTTGGGTGCAACATGTATTCCATATTCAAATTACACAACACTTGAGTCTTGTTTTAATCACACTCTATCCACATTCAAACATGAAACAATTTGATGCTTGTTAATCTCTTATGCTATGCAAGTTGAACGTGTTAATCTCAATGCCCTTGAGTCTTGGGGTATTGCGATGTTGAACGATATATGAACGATGTTGAATGGTGTTGAACGATATTTGAACGATGTTGAACGATGTTGAACGATATTTGAACGATATTTGAACGATGTTGAACGATATTGAACGATATTGAACGATGTTGAACGATATTGAATGGCAAAGTAGTAACTTGTATCATTTTATTCATGTTGGATATGAGCACATTTAAACATTTTATTCTACTATGCTATGTATCAAACTTGTATACTCGCCAACGTTTTTGTTGATTGTACTTTAATACATGTTGCAGGTTGATAGGTGAAGAATTCAAGAATCAAGTTAGGGTGGACTAGAAACTCACCTAGAAAATAAACTATGGTTGAAAGATGATTTATGTTTTAATCATGTTTGAAACAATGTATTGTTCTTTAGTTTTAATAAAATGATTTAATTTATATTGTCACAATTAGTGTTATGTTGTTTTGAGCAATTTGTTCGTCTCATCCCGATGTTTCCGCCATCGGTTGGGGTGTGACAGATAACATCTTCCCAAGCAAAAACAAGAAAACAGAAGGTTGACCACGGCCCCATGCCCAGCGGACACGGGTGCGTGGCAGGTGTCTGCAGAAAGGACAAAGCTATAGAAGCTTCTATTTCCCGACACGGGGGCGTGCCCAGCTCAACACGGCCGTGGTGAACGCTAAGATTCGCAGAATCCAAGCAAATCTTGATAGTACAGATACGCTTCTGCACACGGGGCCGTGCACGGCGGACACGGTGGCGTGTGGAGCTAATGCAGACAAATTGCAATTAATGAAGAAAGAGAAAGTGGATGGACACGGGGCCGTGCCCAATGGACACGGGGCCGTGTCCAGGCTTCTGTGCAGGCTATAAATAGAGGTGCTTGGTTCACTTCAAAGGCATCGCTTGGCAAACCACCACTATCCCACTTCACCCACACTCCACCACCACTACAACCCACATCCTCCACCATCATCCATCATCCATCATAGAGTGTGTGTAGTAGTCTCGGGATCCAAGATTGATAGTAAGAGTTCTTGACAATCAAAGGCCACGTTTGCCTAAGTCTCATACATCACTTGGTGAAGACAAGCATTTAGTGTAATACTTTTGATTTTTAATCTTTTCGTACTTTTTATTTTGTTTTGTATTAATGACTTTAATAACTAGTTTCTTATGTTGAAGGTGAAACTTCCTTATCATTTTTCTGTGGTGTCTTGGCGTTATTTTACTGTCTATATAAAGTAAAAGATTTACACCATTCATATCTATACGATCTATATAGAGATGTTGGTGCACTACGTCTGTCAACTACGTCTTATGTCGAGTCTTAGTCTCGTTGCGGATCTGAAAGAAGATGATGTCACCATCTTGGATGATGACATCATAATGGTGATGTCATTATTACATCACCTCACAAGAGACAAAAGGTTTTAGTTTGTTAAAGTTGGATTTCGGTCATAATGTATCATTCTGATTTCGTTTATGTGTCTAGATGTAGGTCCGCTAATGAGTCAACTAGATAGGTTCGCTTTTATGTCAAGTGATAGGTTCGTTTTTGTGACAAGTGATAGGTTCGCTCATTTGTACATGTTTTTAGAAGCGAACCTGGTTACCTATATATAGGAGCATTTCAAGCAGATCTAAGCAGATAGTTCTAGGTGTTCTCTTCCGGTAAGCCACGAAGTGCTGCCGAAGTGTTGTCTGAACGTGTACTCGCATTCGTGATCAATAAAACAATAGTTAAAGGTGAATACTTGCTGAATTACACCGAAACACTTGTTTCCGCCTCTTGTTTTGGTGAAACTCTTCTAACCGACTCGTTCGGATCCGAAACCGATCCTACAAGAGATATGTTGGCTACTTGGTCGGGGGTTAAGGGAATGGTTTGGTAAGGTTCTTGCCTTGTTCAGTGTATAGATCCTGCAAGGACCTGGGTCAAGCTTACTAGGACCTCCTTCAATACCCACTGGTTTTGGATGGCGGGGGATGCGAATAGCTTGATCCCCTCATATGTAAACTACTATTAATACATTAACCCGGCTACTTGGGATTGTATCCCTGCTAACTCAAACCACTTAGCCGAGGGTAACGTCACCTTCAAAAGAGGGACCTACCACATTACACATTAATAACTTAATTAATTATCTTTCAATATTCCAGCCCTTTAGGATTGTATCCCTGCTGACTCAAACTACTGGGTTGAGGGTAAAGTCACCTTCAAAAGAGGGTCCTACTACTATAACTAAGATAATCTCTAAAAAAGTGCAAAAGTGCAGAAATCATCAAAGGTTACACTAAATGCGAGTCGGATCCAAGTGATTCATCTTGTCTATCTGTTTTTATTTTATTTTTATTTTCAGCATTTTTAGTTTTCATTTTTATGTTTTAAAACTTTTTCTCTAACTTTTGATTTGATTAGACGTTGAGGATAAACCGGTACTAAAAGCTCTTGTGTCCTTGGACGACCTCGGTATCTTACCAACGCTATACTACGCTCACGATGGGTGCACTTCCCTATATGTCTGTTTATTACTCCTCATCATTAACAATTGGAACTGATTTTTCAACTTGTACATCAGCTTCACATTTTGAAACAACTTGTGGCTCAACTGACTTTGTGGAATCAGTTTCATCGCCCGAAGATAGCTCCTCTGATTTCAACCTATCAGAATCATCGCTAGAGCTTTCACCACCCTTCTTCACAACCCATTTTTGTTTATCAGATTTTACATTCTTTTTGTAAAACTTGTTCGAACTCTCACCCTCTTCAAAAATAGAATTTTTAAACAATTTAGTTCTATCCAGCGGTGATTCAAACGCAAACACCTTTTCTGAGATTTTGCGAAAAACTCCCTGTTTTGATTGTATCGCCTGAGAACAATCTTTGGCGATATGTCCAACGTTGTTGCACTTGAAACAGGTTCTCGAGTCCTTCTTTTGTTTAGCTACCTTCTTCAACTCAGCTTGTTTCTTTTTCAGAAATTCACTGTTTGTTTCCCTCCAGAAACTTGTCTTTTCTTCTTCATCGGTTGATGTACCTGAAACAAATGACATTTTTGATTTAAAATCACGAACATATTTTTCATCTTTCTGTTTTTCTGTAGGAGTAAAACCAAGACCTTTGTTTTTGAAATTACCGTTATGGTTTGATTTCTTTTGAAACCAGAACCAGAACTGTAATTCTTTTTCTTGTTTAATCTCTGTTGAACTCTTGAGGTGTAAGGTTTAGGTTTATCAATAAGACACAAGCCTTTTATTTCAGAAATATTAATTTCTGTGATTTTGAAAACCTTGTTTATCAATTCAGTTTTGACACCTCTTATTGGAAATTCCTCATCAGAATATAATTTGTCCGAATTATTCAAAGTATAAGCAACTTTAAACAACCCATCATCCAAATTAGACTTTGATAACAGGAATTTTCTATCATAAACTAATTTTCCCTGTTTTTCTGTTTGCCCCAGAGTTTTTGACTCAGATTTTGACTCTGACGCAGACTCCGACTTTGACTCTTCACTATCATCACTATCTAACACATGATCCACGACTTTCTTCATCAATTGAGACTGTTGATCAGTGTCAGATGATGTAAACACAACATCAATACTTTCTGGAAGATTGACTGACGACTCTGACTCCCACTGTAAATTTGTGGCCTTTTTGACTCTTTCATCATTTGGATATCTTGGCAAATATCCATTTTCCAGCGGCGGTGGACACTTGTTATAACTGACACCTTGCTTCTTACCAGATGTTGTCTTTACAGTGTCTTTTTTCTTGTCATTCTTCTTCTTGTCAGCAATCTTTTCCTCAACACTAACTTCAGCTGCTTTCTCTTCAGTTACCTCATCGTCTTCCCATACCTTCATGCTCTAAACCGTCGGATAAATCCTGTCAATAACATAGGAAGTACATGAGTAACTTTTTAATAAACGATTAACTCTCTCCGTTTCAATTCTTTGCAGCTCAAGTTTTTGTTCTAAAGCAGCACATTTTTCAATGTAATTGTTTACAACTTTTTGTTTTGTCATAAACGCTCCCTGAAGTGTCTTCATAGCAACTGCTTGTTCTTCACTCGTTTGATTGTACTGATTCATCGTCTTATTCAGCACATCATAAGACCCCTTCAAACTGTTCAAGTTGTAAATCAACGTGCTGTTCTGTTTTTTTACAATCTCACAGTTTTCACACTTCACCGGAACCTCTTTTGCATCAACACCTTCATCAACCTTGAATTTAGGCACTTCTTTCACAGTTTGCCTTTTCACCACCGGCACTTCTTCATCATCACTACTCATCGGCGTCTTGATTTTCTTCTTTTTCTTTTCCTTCTTGACTTTTTCATCTTCGCTATCACTCTCAGCAAGCAATTTCATATCTTCTCTGTATTTTCTCGCCCAATATTCTGTATCATCATCACTATCATCTTCAATCTTTGCTGTAAATGCAGTATAAGTTGTGGTTTGATCAGGAATGTAATCATCCCAAGTGAAATTTGCCCAGCTAAAACCTTCTGCAAGCTTTTCATCTTCTTGATCAATCAAACAAGCTTTTCCATTTTCTGAAATGTAATTATCCCAGTTAAATGACTGTTTTTGATTTGGATTAACTACACATGCTCTTTTTCCGGTATCTTCAATCACATCCCTTCCATGTGCAGTCTGAGCTTGATGTTTTTGTTGTTGAGATGATTGACCAACTTGGTGATAGATGGCTTTGCGATAGTAATCGTTGTTGTTGTTGAACGGATTTTGAGCTCCACTTGCTTCTCGGTTTGTGCACTCCCTCTTAAAGTGTCCTTTTTCCCTGCATCGAAAACAAGTGACTTTAGATTTGTCAAAACCTAAAGTAGAAACATTTGCATCACGAAGATCATCTCTCCCCGTGATCTGTTTGAATTTCTCAGCTCTCCGTAAAACACTAGCCAGACACCACTTTATGTCCATCAGTTCCATCTCTTCAGCATCTATCTGGTCGTAGTCTTCTTTTGTTAACATCAGATTTCCAATACGACCTGCAACAAAACAAGTGTAAGATTCCAAAACCATTCCTAACAAAGACATTTGTTTTTTGGCAATTTCTTCAGAATAATCTTGATCATTCTCAAGATTCAATACAATGTTGCACTGTAATCTTTTCCCATTTTTAGTTGTTGAGATGTTTGGATCAAATGATGGAAATGAAGTAAAGCTGGTTTTGCTGCTTGATCCAGATGATGGACTTTCAGATGAACTTTTGGCACTCATACCGGTCACAATCTTGGGAGATAAATTTGATGATTTCTCATTTACCCCTGCTTTATAATATAACCCGATGTCTTGTTCACCATCGAAATCTTTCATTCTAATCACTTTCCGTTGTTCCATTTCTTGAGCTTCGATCTTTTCGATGAACTTACTGAGCGTCAAATTGCTAAAACCTTTCTTGTTTCTGAGCATCATCAAGTATGTGCCCCAACTCTCATATGGCAATGCATCAGCAAGTTTTTCAATCAACTCCTCATTACTCTTTTCAATACTCAATCTTTTCATATTAGCAAGCAGATTACAACATCGTTCATTAATTTCTCTCGTACTCTCATTTTTCAACCCTCGGAATAAATCAAACTCTTTTTTCAGAAGTGATTTTTTACTCTTGACCATCTCCTCACTTCCTCTAAACTTCGAACGTAATGCTTTCTAAATCGAGTACGACGTTCCATTATGCTGTAGAAGAACCATGATATCTTCTTTGACTGCTTGTTGAAGAAGACTAAGCATCATTTTTTCATCTTTGTACTTTTTCCGAGCATCAGCCATAAGATCTTTGATCGGAACGGGTTCTTCATCATCATTCAATGGTCTAACATATTTTGTCTCTACACATTCCCAAGCATCAAGATAATTCGCTTGCACCCAATTCTCAAACCGACCTTCCCAACCCTTATATTCTTTGATGTTCATTAGTTTGGGAGGTTTTTGCATCGTCCCTGTTTCGTTTTCTAACATTGTGGTTTGAATAGCGGTGATTGGGGTACTTGGAGTAGCGAATGCATTATAAAAGTCCTCGTCCATTTTCAAATTTTCGAAAAATTCAATAATCAGCCTAAAAAGCGAACTTGGGATGTCAACTGGACACAAAAGCGGACTAAATGTTCAAACTATCACAAGAGCGGCCCAAAAGAATCAGATGAGCGGACCGGATGGGTCCAACTAAGCGGTCCAACTTACAATTTGGTCAAATAAGCGAACTGGATTGATCCAAATAAGCGGACCAGGTCAGTGTCCGTTCGAGCGGTTCAAAACAATGTTTGTTCGAGCGGTTCACCTAAGGTCACAAGAGCGGTTCAAACAGGTTTCCTTCGAGCGGACTAACTCTGGATTTTGAAGCGATCCAGGTAGAATGTCCGAATAAGTGGGCCCAATTAATGTCCGTATGAGCGGTCCAAACGCTGTTCGTTCGAGCGGATTGACTTCGATTCCATTTTTGACCCACTTAAACTTTGAATTTCGACACCAAACTTTCAAGGGTTTGTCTCTATGTAGTTGCGTACAATCCTTGAGATTTTGAGCTAATTCTGACCGTTGGAAGTGTTTGAATCTGAAAAAGAAGGTGTAGAAGCTAGAAATTTTGATGATTTTCAGCTATTCTCTGCAGAACTCCTCCTCCTGAAGCTCTGATACCAATTGTAGGATCGTATCGCGACCCGAATGAGTCGATCAGAGGCGTTTTCATCAATTACAGGTGCGGAAAACAAGTAATCAACGTAGGAATAGCTTGTGATTCACTTTAAACTCTTTCTGTATTGATTTGACAGCGATTACAATCAGTTCTCGATCCGGCAACACTTCGGTACGAGATTCAGCAAACGTTACAAATGAGATCGCTCATAGGCTATATATAGGCCACTGGGATCGCTTATTGGACAGGCCCAATAAGCGGTCCAGACAAGTGACACTTGAGCGGTTCAACACAGTACAAATAAGCGATCCATCATGTTTGACGTTCGAGCGATCCTAAGACATGTCATTCGAGCGATCCATTATCCTAATGGTCCTATAAGCGATCCAACTTTCCTAATACTATACAACCTCACAATTTCTCGTATTTCATGCCCAGATCTAACATTCTAAGATTATGACTCGATACAAGACGGAATCAGCAGATGTAGTGCACCAACACTGAAGAAAACATGAAAATCAATGATAAGAATTTTCCACCATTGATCAACAAAAGAACTGTTCTTGATGTCCAGTTACCTGAGTCGATAAAGGCTTGGGTAGCACCAAAATGTAACTAAGTGTTTTTGAAATGTGCAGGAGCTTCCAAGATCCGTTTCGCGATGGATTATGGATAGTGGAGCTTCTCGGCACATGACAGGGAAAACAGCCCTGTTGTACGATGTTTGAAATTTCAATGGAGGTTATGTAGGTTTCGCAGGAAATCAAGGAGGTAGAATAGTTGGTGAAGGAACTTTATCCAATGGGATTGTAACGTTTGAGAGAGTGAATTACATTGCTGAGCTCGAGAATAATCCGTTGAGTATCTCGCAGATCTGTGATAGGATGTATACTAGGCACTTCACAGACAAAGAATGTTTGATCTTGAAACCAGGATTTGTTATCCCTGAAGAATGGATTATCATGAGAGCACCAAGAGTCAATGATCTGTACGTGTTGGATATGAGTGTAGCAACTACAACCACGGGCCAGGCTCATTGTTTTGTGTCTAGAGCAACGAAGAAAGAATCGCAGTTGTGGCACCGCAAGATGGGTCATATACATCTGAAGAAAATGAATCATCTGGTGCACAATGATTTAGTTATGGGTGTTCACATTAAAGGTTTTCATCTGGAAGGGGAGTGCATTAGTTGCGTCAAAGGCAAGCAGAAGAAAAAGTTACACCCTTAAAAGCAAGTCAATTCAGTCTCAAGACCTTTAGAGAGACTTCATATGGACTTGTTTGGTCCAGTGAACGTCAGAAGCATAACTAGTGATTACTATTGTCTCGTGGTAACTGATGATTATTCCAGATTTTCGTGGGTTTCTTTTCTGAAGTCGAAAGATGAGATGTTTGATAGTTTGATGGCGTTGTTCAGAAAAATTGAAAATGTGTACCAAGCACAAATCAGAAGAATCAGAAGGGATAATGGTACTGAATTCAAGAACAACAAGATGGAAGAATATTGTGATGAAAGAGGTATATTGCATGAATTTAGTGCTCCTTACACTCCGCAGCAGAATGGAGTAGCTGAACGAAAGAACAGGACACTAATCGAAACGGCCAGGACGATGCTTGCTAATTCCAAACTACCTGTAAATTTTTGGGCAGAAGCAGTTTCCGCCGCATGCTGTACGCTCAACCGGGTTCTAACAGTTAAGAAATTCAACAAGACATGTTTTGAGCTAATCAACAATCGCAAACCAAACCTAAAGTATCTTGAACCGTTTGGGTCTCCCTGTACAGTTCTTGAGCCTTCTGGTAAGTTTGGTCCAAAGAGCATCGAGGGAATATTTGTGGGTTATACAAGTCCTATGAAACGAGTCTTTGTTCCAAGCTTGAAGCGGATTATTGAGGCGCAAAATGTTGAATGTCAAAGAAATATAATGCCACCACAAAATCCCGGTGATTCATGGCGTTTTCACTATGATACTTTATGGGATTCGTTTGACATGAGAGAAGAGGAAGAAGAAGATTTCTTTGATGAGTTGGATATTTTGAGAGAGTATGAATCATCTCAGGAAAGGTTCTCAGCTGAGTATTCAAGTCGACCTCGACAAACTTCAAATGACGATGAAGCAGGTCCAAGCAATGCTGGAGAACATGATGATATTCAACAAGATAAAGTTGCTCAAGATAATCAGACGGCAGAGAATGATAATCAAGAATCTGAGAACAGGCCAGTATTCGATCATGGTGATTCAGATTTTGAGGGGGAGCATATTCAGATTTCAGGTCAAACAAACCCAGTCAGTGAACAAGTTGCAAATCAGAATGTTACCAATCTGGAGAGTGATGTAGATGTTCCAAGCGAAGTGATGCCAAGAACTCTTTCATACCATCCAGAGGATTTGATTATAGGAGAATTGCAATCAGGCGTTCACACAAGACGTCAAATTGACCAAGGGCTTACTTGCTTTTATTCTACAGTTGCTTCTTTACAAACTGATTTTCACATAGTTGTTTTATTTCGCAGATTGAACCGAGAACATACAAAGAGGCGTTAACTGAAGATTCTTGGGTCAATGATATGCAAGAAGAGTTAAGTCAGTTCGAGAAGTTAGGAGTGTGGAAGTTGGTAGATTTACCGGACGGTCACAGGAAAATTAACACAAAATGGGTATTTAAATGCAAAAGAGATGACCGAGGAGTTGTTGTTCGAAACAAAGCTCGACTCGTAGTCCAGGGCTTTAGTCAACAGGAGGGTATTGATTTTATAGAAGTTTATGCTCCTGTGGCTCGACTAGAAGCAATTAGGATCTTTCTGGCATTTGCATCGTGGAAAAACTTCAAAGTCTTTTAGTTAGATGTTAAATCGGCGTTTCTTTATGGGAAGGTTAAAGAGGAGGTATATGTCGGACAGCCGCTGGGCTTCACCGATCCAATCCACAAAAACAAGGTTTATTTGCTGGATGAAGCGCTGTATGGTTTACACCAGGCCCCGAGAGCTTGGTACGAGACATTGTCTCAACACCTACTAGCCAACAGCTTCATTCAAGGAAAAGTGGATGCCACTCTCTTCACCAAAGAGGTCGACGGACATCTTCTGATAGTTCAGATATACGTGGACGACATTATATTTGGGTCAACGAATGAGAATCTATGCAAAGATTTCGAATCAGTTATGAAGCAAAAGTTTGAAATGTCATCGATGGGGGAGATGAAATTTTTCTTAGGACTTCAAGTTGAATAACTACCTGAGGGAATTTTCATACATCAGACTAAGTACGTTCATGATATTCTAGAGAAATTTGGGATGTCAAGTTCTACTCCAACTTCAACCCCTCTAGCGACTAATCATGGGATAAACCCAGATCTCACCGGAGACAGGGTAGATGAAACGACGTATCGTTCCATGATCGGATCGTTGATGTACTTAACTGCTTCAAGACCCGATATCATGTATCCAACGTGCCTTGCAGCACGGTTTCAGTCAAGCCCCAGAGCTTCGCATATGGTAATTGTGAAACGTATATTACGCTACCTGAAAGGAACTCCAACATTGGGGTTGTGGTATCCAAAAACAGGCGATTTCACGCTCGAAGGGTATTCTGATTCTGACTACGGAAGCTGCAAAGTCAATGCAAAATCAACAACAGCGGGTTATCAGTTTTTTGGACCACGCTTGATCACCTGGCAATGTAAGAAGCAAACCTCTGTGGCTCAATCCACATGTGAAGCGGAGTATGTATCTGCTAGCAGCTGCTGCTCTCAGATCTTGTGGATCCAGCAACAGATGCGCGACTACGGTTTGCAATTTCTTAACACCCCTCTCTTTGTTGATAATGAGGCCGCAATAAGGATAACAAAAAATCCTGTTCATCACGCTAAAACTAAACACATAGAAATTCGTCATCACTTCATTCGAGATTGCTTTGAGAAGAAGTTGATACGAATTGAGAAAATCCACACTGACGAACAGAAAGCTGATTTACATACCAAAGCTTTTGACAAAACTCGTATTAAATATCTTTTAAAACTAAATGGTATGAAGCTTCTCTCGGTGTCGGATGGGATTATTGGCGTTGATGAGGATAACATTGTAGATGATGATGTTGAGAAACAATCTGCAATGGTTTGTCGATTTTTTACTTGTTTTGGTATTTAGGGGGAGTAGATATATTTTCAGAAAATACAAAAACAGTATAAAATACAAAAATACAAAAACATGATAAAATTTCAAAATCTAAAAACAATAGAAAACTGAAAAAGAGTTTGTGTAAAAAGGGAAAATGGTAGTACATCGGCTTGACAGTTACGGTATGCTAAAGATTTGTAAAGTTTAATAGTGTTAAACAGTCTCGCTGATGATGTGCCGATAGGTTTTTACACATTTAGTAGGTTTGTTCAGGATATAAACATAAAAATTCAAACTTGCTTATTTCGTGGGGAACACTACTTTGATATATAGGTAACCCCTGAAATCTTGTTTGAAAGGTCCCTCTTTCTGAGATACTAGGTCTTTATACTCAGTGATATCTGGGGTATTATTCCGGGACTTCTGATTTTACGAAAGCAATGGCCTAGTCCCCGTATAATACTTTCTGCATTGCTTGAAATACAGCATCGTACTCAGCATAAAAAATGATGAATCATTGAAAAATGTTAATCAAGTGCTGTTGTAAAAAAGATTCTCTAAAGGGAACACACCTTAAGTCGAACCGTCAACTCTTTGCTGAACGGGAGTTCTGACCTGAGCTCTCACGGTTTCGCATCTAACCCTTTTACAGATATCATCTGTGGTATACTCACCTGTAAGACTGAATATTGGGATCTGGATACGGGAGTATATTCAAGAGGTGGGACACATGAATGAGTTTAAGTTCTTAATTCACCTAATTCGTATCCTGAACATATTGAAAATTGTGTGAGAATTTTAGTGGATCAGCATATCGGCAATCTAAGTGAATTGTTTAATTCTGAGTATGAAGTTAAAGCTTAACGGTGCTAGTAACTGGTTGTTAGCTGATATGATTCCCTAACACGCTCACCAAAAATATGTTTGTAAATAGTTTACTTTCATTACATTCTACATTTAAGTTTCTATAATTCATTTTCTAGTTTAGAAATTTTATTAAAATACAAAAAGATTTTTCATTTCTGCTTTATTTTCTGACAAACCATAGTGGAGAGTTGATCTTCAAATTCAGAATGTTAGAGCAGATGCAGAAAGATTCTAGCTGGATGATGAGTTGGGAGCTTCATATTTTAAACTTGAGAAATTGGAAAGTCAAAACAAGTTCATTAACTTGAAACTTGTAATTTTTAGAAAATGTTTGAAAATATTTGAACAAAAATCAGTTTGTTTTGTCACAGATCAACCAAGGTCATTAAGTTGGACTTGGTAGATAAATTAAGTAATCAGGGTCATTAATTTGGACCTGAATACTTAAGTGGATTTCTAAAACTGATGAACAGTTGAAAATTTTTAAGTTTGTATAGATTGTAATGTTATATGTTTGAGAAACAGGAAACATGATTCAACATCCCCATGACAACAAAATGTTAAATTTTGAACCAGAAATTCGAGTCCCAGCATACCGAGAGGGGGAGTCTGCGAAAGGGGGAGTCAGAATTCTGGATCAACATTCAAAGGGGAGATTGAAGATTAAAGATTGGAGTTTGAAGGAAGCTTTTACAATGTCAAATCAAATTGGAAAGAGACAAAGACTGAAGATTCGACGCCGAAGACTTCGTCAACATCCAAGGGGGAGTCTGTTGGTGCATCTAGTGTCCGTTAACTTCGTCTTAATCGATTCTTATGTCTAGATAGGATAATCGAGCACATAACAGGGTTGAAATTAGGGTTTTATGTGTAAAAGTGGGTAATTCCGCTTGAAAGTGTCTATGTGCATTTCAAGCGAAATCACAAAGTTAATTCCGCTTGAAATGGACATTGTCATGTTCAAGTGAAATTACTTATTCCGCTTGAAACAGTCATGTCATGTTCAAGCGGAATCACCACATCTATATATAGCCATGTTGTTGTGTCATTTGGAGCGGAATCAGGTCATATGTTCTGAGTCGAGGTGCTGTCCGTTTGTCATTTAAACGTGTAAAAACTCAGAAAATCAGTAATAGATAAAGATGAGAAAGGAACAAGCTGTGTTGACATCACCAAACTATGGGTATGAGATCATCATCCCTCAACAAAAGTCTGCCACAATGGGAAGAGCAGCAGGTGTTCAAAACAGTTGTCAAAGCTCAACCACTGCTACCTCAACAGTTGTTGACCAAAGTAGCCCTTTAACCACTGCTTCCTCATCATCAAACACTGCTGACAAAAGTCCTCAAACAATGGATCAAAGTCAGCATGTGTCCTCACCATTACCTCCTATTCCACCACCTTTTGAAGCCACTGCTGGATCATCAAAGTCACCAACAGTGGGTAGCTCAGATGATTCACATCTGCAGCCCTCACTACTTAATGCCATTGTTCCATACCAAGGGGAGTTAATCTTCTTGAAATCTCATCCACCAGATCAAATTATTGAAAACATCAATGAAGGGGTGCTCACAAGAAGTCAAACCCAAAACATTTGTCTTTTTGCTGGTTTTCTATCTCTCCATCAGCCAGTCAAGTACCAAGAGGCACTGAAAGATAATAGTTGGGTAGAAGCCTTGCAAGAGGAGCTTCAACAGTTCAAAAGACAACAAGTATGGGAGCTTGTACCACTGCCAGAGGGTGTGAGTCCTATTGGCACAAAGTGGGTCTTCAAAAACAAAACTGATGAAAGGGGCATTGTTGTCAAGTATAAAGCCAGGCTTGTGGTTCAAGGTTTCAGACAAGAAGAGGGCATTGACTATGATGAAACATTTGCCCCTGTAGCAAGACTTGAAGCTATTAGATTATTTCTGGCCTTTGCTGTCAACCACAACATCAAGGTGTATCAAATGGACATTAAATGTGCATTCCTCTATGGTAAGATTCAAAAAGAGGTTTATGTCTGTCAACCTCCAGGCTTTGAGGATCCATTTAATCCAGATCATGTCTACAAGCTAAATAAAGCTTTGTATGGTTTGAAACAAGCACCAAGAGCCTGGTATGAAACTTTTTCCACCTTTCTACTCTCCATTGGTTTCACTAGAGGAAGAATTGATAGAACACTGTTTTTAAAATGGAGAGGGAAAGATTTGATGATTGTCCAAATTTATGTGAATGACATCATATTTGGAAGCACATGTAACAAAATGTGTGAGGAGTTTAGGCAACTCATGACAGCTGAGTTTGAAATGAGTGCAATGGGTGAACTCCAGTGTTTTCTTGGTCTCCAAGTAAGACAACTGCAAAATGGTACTTTTGTCCATCAAGGGAAATATGCCAAAGAACTTTTAAATAAATTTGATATGGATGATTGTAAACCATGCAGTACACCCATTGCAACCAATAAACTAGTCATGTCTGACGAGAAGGATGATTTGGTTGATCAGACCTTATATAGAAGCATGATTGGGTCTTTATTGTACCTAACGGCATCTAGACCAGACATCATGTTTGCCACATCTGCCTGTGCAAGATCCCAATCAGCCCCTAGAAAGTCAAACCTTATTGCTGTATAAAGGATATTCAGATACCTCAAAGGTGCTCCCACACTTGGTATCTGGTATCCAGCTGATGGTAAAATTGAGCTTTCAGGTTTCTCAGATAGTGACTTTGCTGGATGTGACAAGACAAGGAAGTCCACTTCAGGAGGGTGCCAATTCCTAGGCAATTGCTTAGTGTCTTGGCAAAGCAAAAAGCAAGCAGCTGTTTCCACATCCACTGCTGAGGCAGAATATATAGCTGCTGCAAGCTGTACAGCACAACTGCTTTGGCTTCAAAATCAGTTGCTGGATTTTGGTATCACTGCCTTGAAAACACCACTCATGTTGGACAGCCAGGCAGCAGAAAATATCATCAAAAATCCAGTCTCTCACTCAACCACCAAACACATTGACATCAGACATCACTTTTTGAGGGATTGCTATGAAAAAGGTTTGATTTCTCTGCATCATGTTCCAACTAAAGATCAGCTGGCAGATGTGCTAACCAAAGCATTAGACACATCCACCTTTGAAAGCTTGATCTCTAGGATTGGCATGTTAAACATGGAATAACAGGCAAAATCAGCATTAAAATGTTTTCAGAAAATCAAAAATCCATCCTTAAAAATAGCTAAAAATGAATTTTTCATTAAATCCTTAAAAGTCTGCCATAACCACTGATGAGTTCAAAAGTCTGATCCACTTCAAAAGGCTGTCCACTGCTGAAAGTCATCCCCTGTTCTCTCATTCCTTTGATAAGCACTGTTGTTCAAAATCAGTGTTGTATCCACTGATGTGCTTTCCACTGATAGTAAAAATCATCCACTGTCTTCATTACCGTTGCAACCACTGCCTCATCAGTAGTTTTCATAAAAGTATTGTCCTTGATTTCATCAAGTGATGGCACGTGGATAGTACATAGTGGTCAGACCTTTTGTAACCGTTGCCACGTCAGCATTCACTTTTTCTCCATAAAACCCCCTTTCAAAACCCCAAACAGGGTTTTACTGTCGATTTGAATTCTTAAAAATTCCTTTCTTAAAGCAGTTTCCATCTCATTTTCTCAAATTTCCTCAAAACCATCTTCGATCATCTTCTCCGAAATGACAAAATCAAAGTCATCCGCTAAACCCACTTCAAAATCATCATCAACACCCCAAACCTTCTCACAACATTTTTGGTCTTCTTACAAAACTCGGTACCACCGATGCTTTCGACTCCATCATTGATCTCATATATGCATCAAAGTACAAAACTTTGCTTACAACAGATGCTCCAATTTATCTGCAAACCCAAAGAGAGTTTTGGAAAAATTGTACCCTTGACAAACAAGGAGAAGATGTCATAGCCATTAACTCTACTTTACAGGGTAAAGCAGTCAAAATCACACCACAATCCATTTCGGAAGTCTTTGAACTCGATGATCAGGAAGGTAAAATTTCTTTTCCCAAAAACGAGTTAAAAATTGATTTTCTGGAAAGATGGTATGCTGATTCAATGATGAAGAGGGATACCTTACAAAAAGGGTACTTCCCTCATGCAACAAGATTTTTATTTCATACCCTGTTATTGTGTGTTTCAAATAAAACCACCTCTTTCAATGAAATACCATTAAAGATTCAAAACCTGGGGTATGCTATTCTTCAAGAAGAAAATTTCAATTATTCCCAGGAAATCTTTAATGATCTGGTTAAAAATGTTGATAAAAAGCCATTCTTACTTTTCCAAGATTTTTAAGCTATTATTTTGAAAAGAAATTTAGTAAGGATGATGCTTTTGCAATAAAACAAGGTGATTCTTTTTAAATAAATAGCTTAATAGCTGAAACATTTACAAGAATGTCAACACCTTGCAAAACACAAGCAGAGGTGCCTGAGCAGAATTTAGCAGCAAACACTGCTCCTCATGTATTTGCTGCTGAGCCCACTGCTCAAGGTGATCAAAGCAGCAAAACAACTACTTTGAAACCCACACCTAAAATTCCCAAAAAGCCAAAACAAAAGAAAATTCAAACCCCCCCCCCAAACCTACCAAAAAGGTAACTCTGGAGGATGAGATGCCAGAGCAACTGCCAGTGACAGCACAAAAGTCACAAGAAACCACTGCTGCTACTTCCTCACAGTAGTTGGTAGAAACATCTCAACCCATAACTGAAACTCCTCCCGTTTCTTCTCAAAAAGAACAGGTTATACAAATAGGGACACCACAATATGATGCTCTGATTCACTTGTTTCCATCATCCACAGCCTAATGCTCGGGCCCAATTCTCTTTCTACACCCAACCTCGCCTCCACAATTCCTTCACCAACTAAATTATTGTTGGATGCAATCGATCTGAACCGGGCATAAACCACTCCTTCTCAATCACCTATCAATGAGAACATACTTCAACAAATGACTGGGCCTGATGTATCAATCCTTGCTAACCCACCAACACAACCTGAGGTGGTTACACCCCTTGAGTTACAAGTAACTCTTGGTGGTAGTCCAAGTGAAGCAGCCACTACAAGTGTCAACCCCACTGGTTTACACTTGGACAGTGGTTACATCAATAAGACTTCCTTGAAGGCAATTCCATCTATAGCACCTCTGATTACCACTGGTGAGTTTGTTTTAACCACTGGTACTATCAAAAGGTTATCAAGTGCTGAAGGAAGAAGTCCCCAGAACCAAGAAAAGGGGCATCAGTGGATAATGTTAGGAATACACTTCCTGCATCAACCTCTGTTACAACCACTGCTAGTGGGAAATCAGATGATCCCATTAAGTTGGGTGATGGTTTAAAGTACCTGGAATTGACGGAACGAGTTGAAAAACTGGATACCTCTGTTGCAGAAATCAAAGAAATGCTACAACAGTTGTTGACAGTACAAATGGTGCAACCCACTGTTGTTCCACCTCAAGCACCTGCTCCACCACAAGCACCTGCTGTAGATGAGATATGGAACTTATTTCAACCTTTTCTCCAACAACAACAACAAATGGCTGATTAGCAACATGCAATACATGTACAAGAGCTGAGAACCATAATGGAGTCTAGGTTCAAGAACACTCAAGCAGATATCAAGGCTATCAAGGCCCATCTCTTGCAGACCACTGGCACTGCTCCTCCCACTGTTCTCTTCATCAATCAATTACCTCCAGATAATGCCAAAAAGGGGGAGAAAATTTAGGAGTGGAAAAAGAAGGGTATAGATGATGGTCTATATGTTGAACCACAAAAGGATGCTATGACCTGAAAATTCCTTTCCCAGATGGTAGTAAAAAGGTTGATGTTACCCAAAATGCACTTGATGAAGCTGTAGCAAGTGTAAAAAGGGACAGAGCGGCAAAGGATATGTCAAGATGGAATGAGGAGAAAAAAGCTTACATGGAGCTGTATGCGTAGGGTTGTTCTGAGCCAAAGGATGTTAAAAATCCTGAGCTAAAAAGAAATCTCACTAGAAAAGTGAGGGAACCCAAGTCCATACCATCCAGACTCACAAAGCATACTCCAAAACCACCATCCAAAAGCCCCCAACATCAAACTTCCACCCAAACAGTTGTTGTAACACATGCTGTGTCATCAGTTGCTAATACTTCAGTGGTTTCAACAACTGTCAGCTAAACACCTGCTATCACTTCAACACACACCACTTCAACACACACCACTACCACCACCTTACCACCAAAAATCACTTCATCACCAAAAACAGCCATTCCATCATCACCTCCTGCTAAAAAGCAGAAGACATCAGATGTTACAAAATCTGCTGTAATGACAACAGTGGTTGAAACACCAGTTGTTTCAACAACTGCTAGTCAATCACAAACCACTGCCACCAAAATCACTACCACTACTCCGCTTAAAACATCGTCAACCTCTCCTCAACCAAAAAGGAGAAGATTAATCTTGAAAGATGATGACATTTCACCACCACCAACATCCTCAAAACCTCTATCACTTGTCACAATTCCAAATCCCATTCCTCTCTCTTCAGCTAAAATTCAAAAGCCATTACCTCCTGCAGGTGTTCAATTTCCTCTGGAACTCACAGCAATTAGAGAAGAAATCAAATCTTTCTATTATGAGGATGACCCTGCTAAAAGGAGGTTGCCATCAGTTGAAGGATATCCCAGGCCTAACAATATTGAAGAATATTTGAAAGTCAAGGCTAAGCAAGCAGAGGATATCTCAAAAAGAAATACACAAGGGAAATCTGATAGAGAAATTCAGCAGAATTATCAGTTTCTACTTACACAAGTCAGTGCTTTGGAGCGATTTGCTAAAAATGTATGTCAACAAATTTCAGAAAGGGCAGATGAGACCTTGAGAAAAGACTACATTGATAACATCATGACTTACAAGAAATACAAAGGAGAGAAATACATGTACAAAGACTGGACCATTCCTGAGCTTGAAAGTGAAGCAGCCAGGATTCAAGAAATGATCAAAAATAAGGTCAAGGGTAAATTACTTTTTGAGTCCCTATGTTTTATGTGTTTTAACCACTTGAGTCCAAAAGCAAAAAGTTTAACGACCTAAGTCCCTATAAGCATTTTCTTTAACCATTTGAGTCCAAATTTCTAACACTGTTAGAATTATTCTGTTAACTTTTGTTAAATGACCAAATTACCCTTGTACTTTAAAAAACCATTTTATTATTATTAAAACCATTATTAAATATATAAACATATTCCATCATATCTCTCCTTATCTTCATCTTCAGACTCACACTCTCTCTCTCTACGCTAATCACTTTCTCTATCTTATCTTTCTCTCTCAACAAAACAACCACCACCATCACCACCCCACCGCAACCACCACCATCACCGCCGCACCAACAACGCAACACCACCACCGCTGCAACTCCCTCCACCACCGCAAAATGAAAACGCCCCAAATAAAATTAGGGCTTAAACAACCTAAAAGAGGATCATTTGCAGTTGGCGGTGGATTTTGGTAAGAAACTACGTTACAAACAAATCCCACAAATCAAGAATCAACAAAAGGATGCATAACATTCTATAAAAAAATCACAAAGAAGAAAACATCATCATTCAGCAGTTAAAATCTATACCAACGGGAGGAGGAGAAGCATCTAGGTATGGAGTAAGGTAGATGTTTTTCTCATCTTGAAAGCTTGAAGAAGCAGCACAGAATCCAACAACAAATACCCATAAAAGAAAACAAATTAGTGGGTGAATTTAGGTGGATCTTGGTGGGTTTTTTTTTTTTTTTTGGGGGGGGGGGAATTTGTGATTTTGATGGATACCCAGATGAGGGATCTTTGAGCCATGGATATGGTGATCCTGATCCCATACCAGATTGGGCTGGTGTTGAAGTCACAAATGATGATCCATCATCTTGAACCATTTCAACTCAACAAATGAACAACAAAAAGAAGAGCAATTTCTAAATGAAAAGCATCTCAATTGGAACAAGATAACGACTTTGGGGTTTCTAGTGATGAACAGTTGGATCTGCAACAATGAAAGTATGAACAATCTCTTACTAGGTTTTGAAATTCATCAAAAACCCAACTCAAATCTCACAACAGAAATCAAAGAAGACGAGATTATGGGGTTTTGTAGAGAGAGAAATTAAGAAAGGGTAATTTGGTCATTTAACAAAAGTTAACAGAATAATTCTAACAGTGTTAGAAATTTGGACTCAAATGGTTAACGAAAATGCTTATAGGGACTCAGGTCGTTAAACTTTTTGCTTTTGGACTCAAGTGGTTAAAACATATAAAAAACAGGGACTCAAAAAGTAATTTACCCAAAGGTCAAACATACTCCTCCTGAAAAATTGAAAAAGTTTGTATCTGACAAGGCTTTAGAATTGAAGAGAATGAAAGAGGAGCTGATAGCAGCTGACAATGGGTCAAAGAATTCTGTGTCAAAATGGGGAGAAGACAGGGTCAAGGCCACCTACAAAAGGTTGGAGCAACTAAGAAAGAAGGATCTAAAAGTTCCACAAAAACCTGACTATTCCAAAGCAGAGGTCTCAACAAGACCACCAAAGCTGCAAGTCAAAAGAGCCACTACTCCAGCTGGTGCTGCCATCTACAAAAGAAGGGATCAAAATCAGCTGGGTACTGAATCAATTCAAGAGTTAATGGCTGGTGATGACTTTGTGAAAGAGGGCATAAAGAGAATGATTGAAGAAACTCTTGAGCTGAATCAACCTGCAAGTACTGCTCAGTCAGTCATGAATAGGCCCGCGTCACCAAACACCTCATCCAATAATAATCTCCCAAGAAACCCACCAGACTCAAAAGTACTAAAGTGGAAAACTGATAAACAGACCCATGTACTGACAGTGATCAAGTCTGTTGGAGAAGTGAAGAAAATAACAAGGGAACAAGCTCTTGGCCTGAGTCTTGAAGATTTGCAGGATCTCCTTGATCTTCCACTTAGCAAGGATGATGATGACACAGATGCCTTAGCCTTTGAATTACAACTCAAAGGGCAAATAAGGGAACTGTTGATGAGGCAATAAAGATCTTTCAATAATGAAGAATTTTGGCATTATCTGTTCCAGGGGGAGATTGTTGGGATTGAGCCCTATCAGAGGGATAGATAATCAAAGCCAAAACTGGATCAGAGTAGTGGATCCAGAATAAGCAGATGTTATGCTTCAATTCTCTCCCCTTGGAAGTGGTTTCAACATCTGCTGACCTCCAAACTACTAATCTTTACCAACTGCTGATCTACAACTGCTGGCCAAGACAAAGTCTGATGAAAGACTAAAGGCCTGCTGCTCAATCTACTGCTATGAGTCAAGCTCTTCCGATCATGACAAGAACTGCTGGGTTCACATTAGTGGAAGGATGCAGCAGTAGTTTAGTTTACTTTATGAACTGTATTGTAATAATAGTTGTTAGCATAGCAGAGTTTGTATAGGTCAGATATTAGAGTTTGTTAGGAGGTTAGATATCACTTTCATGGTGATGTCAGCAAAGATGCTCAGTGGTTTGTCTCGTGCCTATAAATAGAACAGTGCACTGTACTGTTCTATTAGCTCTTTACCATCTTCTTCCTGCACGAACAAATTACTGAGCTCGGGCTGAGTGGGAGTTTGTAAGCATACATGCAAGTGTAATCAAATTTTGAAATAAATTTAAGCATTTGGTTCTTTGTTGAAAATGTATGTTGAAAGCATTTCTCCGGTTTGATTGTGTTGGTGCAAACGTCTGTCGACTTCGTCTTGTATCGTGTCTAGTATTAGAATTGTTAGATCAGGGCGCGTTGTACGAGAAAATAGGTTTTTTTAGGGTTTTTTTGATGTGATTCCGCTTGAACTTGTAATTCCGCTTGAAACTAACCCATGTCAGTTTCAAGCGAAATCAGGTTCTTAGTGATTCCGCTTGAACTGTCATGTGTGTGTTTCAAGCGGAATCTGGCCTCTATATATATGTGGTCAAGCGAAATCACTTGCATCTTTTCAGAATTCCGGTACCGAAGTGCTGCCGAAGTGCCGTGTGATTGTAAACTGCTTCTAATCAATATACAAGGCAAATTTAAGTGAAACAAGCTGTTTTCCAAGTCCGTTTCTTAGTTTCCGCCTCTGAAACGGATAAGAGCTCTTCTGATTGACTCGTTTGGGTCTCGAACACGATCCTACAAGTGGTATCAGAGCTCAGGAAAAAGAGTTCTTGCCAAAACAGCCTCATTTTCTGACTTCTACACCTTCTTTCTTCATTAGATCAAATTTTAACGGTCAAAATCGGCTCAATTTCTCACAGTTTGTGCAAAAGTGCATATTAACAAAGCCTTGAAAGTATTAGATTAAAATTCAGACTTAAAATGGCAGAATTGGACCTTCAAAGTGATTCCGCTTGAATCTACTAGTTCTGTTTTCGCTTGAAATGTGTTATTTCGCTTGAAAATTTCAAGCGAAATCAAGTATTTCGCTTCAAAATTCGTATTCCGCTTGAAAACTATTGGTGATTCCGCTCCAAAAGTCTGTGATTCCGCTCCAAATAGGATTGCTGGTTATTCCGCTTGAAAACAATATTGGTTATTTCCCTCCAACTGCTTATTCCGCTTGAAACTGTGTGATTGGTGATTTCGCTTGAAGAAAGATAGATTTTCCGCTTGAAATTGCAAGCTTATTCCGCTTGAACTTGTATTGAGTATTTTACATGAAAGTGAACTTGTTACTCCGCTTGAAACTGTCTGTTATTGAAAAACGTGTTACCAAATCATGGCTGAAGAGTTTTACAATGCATTCGCAACACCGGTTGCTCTAGTTACTGCTGCTGAAACTGTGTACAATGAGAATGAGACAGGAACTTATCAGAAACCGCCAAAGCTCATGTATATTGAAGATTTTCAAGGTTGGAAAAATCGATTCGAGAACTGGGTGCAAGCTTACAAATTTGATGCATGGTGTTCACTGCTGAAAGATTACGAGAGACCAAAGAATGAACGTGGGATTGAAAAAGCTATTGTTGACTATTCAGAAAGTGACAAGTTAAAGTTTACAAGTGAGAAAATGATGATCAGTATTCTTCAACAAGCGATAAAAGAAGATATCTTTATTTTGCTTCAACATAATGGTACAACTAGATCAATTTGGGAGGCTTTGATTCAGAAATTTAGAGGAAGTGCAGATTTGATCAAAAACAAAAGGGCACTATTGAAGAAATCGTTTGATATGTTTACAGCTTTTGATCATAAAACAACAAAGCAGACCATTGATAGATATTGCCATCTGGTATTGGAAATGGGAAGATTGGACATTACGAAAGAGGATGATGAGTGGGTGGATAAACTAGCTGAGGCTTTTCTACAGAATAAGTGGGGAACTTATTTGATGATTGTGAAACTCATGAGAAAGTCTGAGAGTATGAATTTGGCACAGTTCATTCAGAAAATTGAAGAACAGGAGCTGGATATTCAAAAGACAGCTATCATGACAAATCCAAATGCTAAACAGGATGTCAGTTTGTACTATCGAGGGAACAAGTTTGAGGCTACCCCTAGTCAAAGTCAAAAATCCAAACTGATTTTAGTGCTGATGCTTCTTCAAGTCCAAATGTTAGCACTACAACTCAAAGTGGTGGATATTCTTCATCATTTTCAAGCTTTGATCCAAACAACACAACATCAAGTCCTCAACAGCAAAATTCTACAAATCTTCAATGCAATGTGACTTTGAACATTCAGAATAGTCAATATTTGTCTCCTGAAATGGCTGAGCAACATATGGCATCTCTTGTCGCCATGTTAGAGTCGTATGAAAGCCTAGTCGCAGGAAGAATTGGTAATCCGATGCTTACTAAAGAAGATTATGATCAGGTTGATGCAGAAGAACTTGAATTGATGGATGTGAAATGGTGCATGGCCAGTGCTGTTAGAAGAGCTGAGAAATTTCAGCAAATTACCGACAGAGATGAGTTTCGGGGATTGGCTACCTCTCCGCTAGGTTTTGACAAGTCTAAAGTAACCTGCTTCCGTTGCAAAGGAAAAGGACACTTTAAACGAGAGTGTAATAATCAAGAAGCTAGCGGGAGTCAAGATAAGAACAATTATTATCAGAAGTCAATTTTTCATCAGATTGAGCAACAACCATCATCATCTCGTGCCATTGACGATGGAAAGAAGAAAGCTTTGATTATTCATCAAGATGATGAAAAAGTTGCCGAGGGTTTTAGTTGGGACAAATACATACCTGGTTCAGCTCTTGTTGCCCTAGTTCTGGAAGATGAAGTCAGTCAGAAAAGAATTCCGATTTTTCCAGATTTAGGAAGTGATGTTGATACTGATGATGAGGAAGAATATCTAAACAAATGTAGAAAAAGTATTGATCCTGACAGTTTTAATTTTTTCTATGCAGATAAAGTTGAGATGCTGAATCAAAAGAAGATTAACAGATTGAAGAGAGAGCTGGAAGCAGCAAAGTTACTAGCTGATGAAAGGGAAAAGACAGAAGTTGGAGAAACAAAAGTTGAAGCAGTGACTGAGAATGTAATAGAGCAACTCGTTGAAGTAGAGAAAGTGGTAGAGAAAGTAGTTGAAGTTGAAAAAGTTGTCGAAGTAGAGAAGATTGTTGAAATAGAAAAAATTGTTGAAGTCGAGAAACTTGTTGAAATTGAAAAGACTGTAGAGGTTGAAAAGATAGTTGAAAAAGTGGTTGAAGTTGAGAAACCATGTTTGAAATGTTCAGAGTCTTGTAAAGCTAGTGAGGAGAAAGACAAAAAGATTGTTGAATTAGAGAAGATAAAAGAAGATTTACTGTCTGATGTAAAGTATGTGAAGGAGTCGTATGATGTGCTGAACAGAACAGTTGATAGTCTGAAAAAGACAAATTCAGAAATCGAAAAAGCAAATGACAAAATGAGCGCAACATTAATGACAAAACAGAGCGTCATAAATGAGTATATTGAAGACTGTGCTAAGCTGAAGCAGGAGTTGGAACTTGAGAAGATTGAGAGTGAAAGGATTAAACGATTACTGTTGAGTTATACTACTTGTGATTATTTGATTGATCGGGTTTATCCTACTGTTGCAGGTCTTGAGGCTTTCAAGAAGAAAAAAACAGAAGATACTGATACTGGTAAGAAACCAAGTGTCAAGTATAACAGATGTCCGCCTCCTATCTTTGAGAGTTATTCTCCCAGAAAACCAAATGAGGAACAAGTAGACAAGGCTCTAAACATCAAATTAAAGTCTGAAATCATTGATGAATTACCAGACAATATTGATGTTACATTCACAGCGTCTGACACTGATCACGAGTCTGAGTTAGTAAAGAAAGTTGTCGATCAGGTGTTGGATATGGATGAAGGGTCAAAGTCGGAGTCTAAGTCAGATAGTTCGAGTTCGTCTGAGAAGAGTCCGAGTTTACCGGTTAAAAGTGTTTACAATAAGGAATTTTTATTATCAAAATCTAATTTGGATGACGGATCAATCAAAGTAGCATATACGTTGAATGATTCAGACAAATTATATTCTGATAAGGAATTTCCAATAAGAAGTGTAAAAACTGAGATGATCAAAAAGGTTTTCAAACTGACAGAAATTAATATTTCTGAAAAAAAAGATTTAAATCTTGATGGAAAACCTAACAAATACACTTCTTCAAGAACTCAACAAAGAGTTAACAGGAAGATGGGTTACGGTTATGGTTATGGTTTCCAAAAGAAATCAAACTATAATGGCAATTTCAAAAAGAAAGGTCTTGGTTTCACTTCCTCATAAAATTATAAAAATCAGAAAACTTACAAACCAAATACAAAATTTGTTGCAGGTGGAAGTTCAGAGGATGAACAGAAGAAACCTTTCTGGAAGCAGTCAAACCAGGAGTTTCTTGCTGAAATGAAGAAGAATGTGAGAAAGTTTGCTCGAAGAAGAGTTGATAGAAGAACTTGTTTCAAATGCCAAGAAGTTGGGCATATTGCTTGGAATTGTCCTAAGTCCAACTACAAAGAACAGGGAGTTTCTTCTAACTTTTTTTCAAGAAGAAAATGTGTTGATGAACAGAAACAATCAACTGAGAAATTTAAAATGAAAAATTCTAGTTCTGAAAAAAGTGAAAGTTCAAAACGGTTTTATAAAAGAAAAGGTGATATGAACAAGCAAAAATGGGTTGTTAAAAGTTCTGAGAGTAGTTCTGACAATGAATCTGATTCCATAAATTCAGGGGAGTCATTTGTTGAGAGAAAGATTGTAAATTCCATTCCAGAAGTGAATGATGAGAATTTTGAAAGTGGGAAAGGTTGAGATCTCAAATCAATTCTTCACTGGTAAAGGAGAATTTGATGTTGAGAAGGCTTTCAATAGGAAAGTCAAACATATTTTTGGAAAGATGGTTGATAGGAAGGTAAAAGGTGCCAAAGAGTTTTACAAATCAAAATGTTGGTGGGATAGATGTGTACCAAAATCACCCAAGGCTGGTCAGGCTTGGGTGGACATAATGTTTGATTAAACACCTGACTTGCCGGAGCTCCCAGGTTGGTAAGAGTGGAGCAGGAATCGGCATCTTTCTTGGTATATATTTGATTGGTTATCTTCCAAGTGGTACAGAGGTTTATTCTGTCAAAGTGATTAGTCAAGGTCATTAATTTGAACTTGATGTAATCCTCATTCTTGTGATTAAAAAACAATGTGATGAAATGAACCCCAACCTACAAGTGGTTACAACACAACTTATTTTCCGAAAAAAACCATTTTGATTAAAACAAACTTAAGTTTTTTGAAATCATAATGGGAAAATCGTTTGTTGAGAAGGGGAGTTCTGATTGTTTATGCCAAGTGGATGGTGAATTGAGGTGATTTGATATCGGTTGTCAATTTACTGGTATAGTTTGTTTTTACAAAATTTGTTTCTACAAATTGAGTCAAGAGCTCAGTTTGTTTTGAAAAACCAAAAACATTAGAAACGTTGAAAAAGACAAAAACATGATAAAATCAAAAATGAGTTTTGTTGTGTAAAAGAGGAAATGATAGTACATCAGTGGACGATCTCAGCATGCTAAAGAATTGGAAAGTCAAAAATGTGATAAACGGTCTCACTGATGATATGCCAGTAGGTTTTTGCACATTTAGTAGATTGTGTCGAGATACAAACCTAAATTCAAACTTGCTTAATTCGTGGGTAACATCTCTTGGATATATGGGTAACCCCCGAAATCTTGTTTGAAAGGTCCCTCTTTCTGAAATACGAGGTCTTTATGCTTAGTGATATCTGGGGTATTATCCCGGGACTTCTGCTGAATGGAAATTCTGACCTAGTCCCCGTATAATACTTTCTGCAAAAAGCTTTGGATTATAAGCTCACCCTCAGCAAAAATGATGAAACAATAAAATTGATAATCATTGCTGTTGAAGAAAAGATCCTCTAAAGGGGACACACTTAAAGTCGAGCAGTCATCTCTCTGCTGAACGGAAGTTCTGACCTGAGCTCTCACGGTTTCGCATTTAACCCTTTACAGATATCATCTAGGTATACTCACCTGTAAGACTGAATATTGGGATCTGGATACGGGAGTATATTCAAGAGGTGGGACACGCAAATAAGTTTAAGTCTTTAAAACATTAATATCATATCTCGAAACAGTTGAACTTTGTGTGAAAATTTAAAGTGGACCAGTATACTGACAATCTAGGTGAATTGTTTAGAACTTAAAATGTTTAAAGCTTAACGGTGTTGGTGATTTGTCTCAAAAACTGATATGATCCTCTTGCACAAACTCACAAAAAAATATTGTATGTAAATATTTCTTTTCTGCATTTCATTTCTGTTATTTCAAAAATCCAAAAAGATTTTCGGTGTGTTCTAGCATAAATTTTTTAAAAATTCAAAAAGATTTTAGACAACTGATGTTGAAATGCTGATTTTCAAAATTCCGAGTGCTAAACATGACGAACAGGTTTGGGAGTGTTGTTTTTTTTAAAGAAAATGATATTCATACAAGTGATTCATTGGAGTCTTACATGATAAATCTTTTATTCAGATTATGACTATAAGTGATTAGTAGGGTCTCTATCTTTATTGTATCTTATTTTTGATGAAACTTATGTTTTGGGTAGAGTATATGCAGGTGAGCCAGGTTGTGATACCTGAACCTGTGAATATGTGAACAGAGTTTGAAGCAGACTACGATCCCAGCACAAGTTGAGGGGGAGTCTGAATGACAAAGAATCATTTTTTGATCATGAAGAAGATGATGCTGATAATCTTAAGGAATCAAGAGATCTGATCAAGAGAATTAGAAAGCTCAAGAGCCAGAATCAGATCCTGGAAGTTAGATTGGTGCTGATTGAAAGAGTAAAGCCCAAAGACTAATAAAGACTGAAGACGTTGAAGACTCGACACGGAAGACTCGTCAACATCCGGGGGGGAGTCTATTGGTGCAAACGTCGGTCGACTTCGTCTTGTATCGTGTCTAGTATTAGAATTGTTAGATCAAGGCACGTTGTACGAGAAAATAGGTTGTTTTAGGGTTTTTTTGATGTGATTCCGCTTGAACTTGTAATTCCGCTTGAAACTAACCCATGTCAGTTTCAAGCGAAATCAGGTTCTTAGTGATTCCGTTTGAACTGTCATGTGTGTGTTTCAAGCGGAATCTGGCCTCTATATATACGTGGTCAAGCGAAATCACTTGCATCTTTTCAGAATTCCGGTACCGAAGTGCTGCCGAAGTGCCGTGTGATTGTAAACTGCTTCTAATCAATATACAAGGAAAATTTAAGTGAAACAAGCTGTTTTCCAAGTCCGTTTCTTAGTTTCCGCCTCTGAAATGGATAAGAGCTCTTCTGATTGACTCGTTTGGGTCTCGAACACGATCCTACAGATTGTGAAAAGTTTGTTTCCGTTTAAATTCCGCTGCACTACTCTTTCATTGTTCATCTTAATTCAAATACAAATCACAATCAATCCAAACTCAGATCCTAACAAACTACGAGATTAATTTAAATTTGTAAAGAACAGAATCCTCGAAGAGTGAGGATTTGTTGAAATAGACATGTCATTACAAAAACAACTGGAATTTTTAAATGAAATACGAATAACAAGAGTTTTTTTGTAAAGAACACATACGTGTAATCATATTGGAATTTGTAAATGAAATACGAATAACAAGAGTGAGGAAAATTTCTTGAAATAGACATGTCATTACAAAAACAACTGAGAGATGTTTATGGTTTTTGGATGGCAAATAGAAAATGTAAAGGTTTAAATGTTTATAAGTGCTTTGTTATCGGCTTGAGCCTCATTAAAATTGAACGCGCGTTCATGAGCTAAGTCAGCATTAGCAAGCCTAGGGCATTTTCATTTGAAATGATTTGGATCACCGCAATTGAAACATGCTCCAGCTGGGTACCGATGGCGAATTTGAGTTGGGTTAGCTTGGTTTTGGATGCTACAACTACCGTGTTGCTTCAATTATTGATGTATCATTGAGGAACTTATTTAATTCAAACGTTTTCTTCGACCATGTTGTTTGTTTTCCCTACTTAACAAGATGAGCTATGTGGACCATGCGATGAAAGGAGTTATTATGGGTGCACATATAATGATGAAATTCGATGCATGGAAATCATAGTAAGCATTGTTAGGTATGGTGACATAAAGTCTAGAGTGATTAGATAACGAGACGAGTATAATACAATAAGGATATGGTGGATATATAAGTGTTCTTATTGTATCCATCAGAACGTTATTCAAATCACTTGAAGTTTTTATGTTATCTTAGACCCATGAGTGTTCTTTTCTTACTTGTGTGTGCAATGAGTGCAATATCCGCCCCCCTTGCATGAGATGCTGATGGCACATGGGATGTGCCTCGTGGGACGATAGAACCGAGCATACATGTCAACTTAGGCTTGAATTTTGACCCATCATTCTTGTTTTCACATATGTTGTGAAACTGGAAGGCCCTGGTAAAATAATAAAGTCATCATAGAAATCCTTAATAAGTCTTTCTATGCACCATAGTTAAAACCCTGGCTTTCCATGCAAGACAATTGTTTGTTTAATATTAACACTAATTGCCTTAGTATAACATAATGCCATACAAAACAATTTTAATGAACTTGACAAACACCCTCCAAATTCATAAGCTCTAAAGGTATAATACCTTGAAATACTTAGTATATCATTACTCGCACTTTGAATCCCCAAATTCTAGTACCAAATGATGCTCCGCATCTTTGGAATCTAAAGCTATGAATACTTTTCACTCATTCCAACCTTACTCTACAGTCTGCTACAAATAAATTTTGGGACGAAATTCCCTAAAGGAGGGGAGACTGTAACCCCCGCGAAAATTTCGAGCTTTCAAAAACTTTTCTATTTCTTTCGGAAATATTTAATTAACCGATATTTAAACATAGTCAATTTAACGTAATGTACATTCCGAGACAAAGATATAAGTTACACATACCTTAAACACCCTTCATATAGCTTAAATATTAGGTTAGAAGGGTTAAAAATGGCAAACAAGTGAAAATACAAGTCCGGGGGCCAAAATTGCCAAAAATGGAAACTTGTTTTTATTAGAAGGCCTTACGGACTGTAAGACCTAAAGCCTTACGGTCCATAAGGAGTGCCCAAATGTGAAAATTTTGCTTGATCCCCAAGTATTGCCATCCATCCTCAATCTTTGACACGTAGCACCTTTCTTACCACTTCTAACCTGGTCTTGACACATGTTAGGACATTAAGCATCATCATAATACACTAATCAAGCTCCCATGAATCTAAGATTAGTAAAAATAGGTCCTTTGTTCTTCATTTTCATTCACACCATTTCTCTTTACTAATTAAATCTCTCCTGGAGCTTGCTCTAGCCATTTGGAGCCTCCTTTTCTGAGTTCAATCTTCCCTTCAAACACTATTAAGTGTTTCTCCTGATCTATGTCATTTTATTAGTTAGTTAATAACCAAAAGTCAAGAAAATTGACTTTTTCTTTGAATTTCGGTTATGACCTTTTTGGTCAAGTCATAGTTCAAATTGAACTTTGCTACGTGATTGTAATAATGAAGGTGTTAATCCCTCGCGATTACACCCTCTGATAATCATGTATAATAGGTGAAATGACAAGTCAAACTGTTACGAAATAAAAGTAAAAAATGCATAAAAATGCATTTTACGACAAAACAATGTATCACTCATCGTAGCATTATCCAAATCACTTTAGGATTTTATGTTTTGATGAAACAATGTACAATTGCCAAATCCTTTTAGAATCTTCCTATTTTAAATAGTTAGATTCTTAAAGGATACTCAAAGTACTATTATAAATCCTTGATTAGATTTATAAGAGTACTCCCACAAGTCCTTGACCAAATTCTATGTTATATGTTTATGTGTTGTGTGGTGTTATAACATAGAATCTAGAGTGATCTAGGATAACGAGGTGAGTGTAATACGATAAGGGCATGGTGGATACGCCACACTTCCTATATATAAGTACACTTATCATATTACCCTTTGCAATATTATCCAAAATCACTTGATGATTTTGTGTTATAACGAGACAAAGTACAAGAGAAACAAAGAACAAAGTACACTTTTCAATAACATAAAAACTTGGTATTAATCATATTGCCATTTACAAAACATTTTTGTCACAATTTTTATTATTAAAACAATGTATTGCAATACTAAACTTTTTGCCATATTGGCTTTGAAAATCTATTCTCATTTGACAACTCACGTAGTTGTCAAAGCATTGTAATACCAAACCTTTTTGCCATTAATTTCGCCAACAAAACCTATGTCACTCACCAACTTTATTGTTGACCTTTTATTTTCACATATGTTTAAAGTGTTAACATGTGCGATGATTATTCAAGTATGCTACACATAGGAACGGACTCGGGCCTTAGACTTCTCTAAATCTAAAAACAATTACACGCACTCTTTGTGTTGTAAACAATACTATTAATATAATGAAACTTTTAGTACCATGTGTTGTGAGCAATTTGTAGCGTGACTCCCCGATGATTCCACCGCGGGTTGCTTTACACGGTCGGGGTGTTACACCGATTAAAGGCGCAAAATAAGAAGTAACTATATTGCATGCTCCCAGCAAGGTGCATGTCAATGTTTGAACTTACGTAGAACTGTATTACAATGTTTGCATGTGTTAACCAGTTTGTGTAGGTATTGCAAATGAAGATTTGCCAATCTGTTTTTGTGAATACCACAAAGTGGTACATGCATTTGTAATAGAGTTATACAGGTTTGATAATATAAACAATGAAGTTATAAAACTATCGTATATTGATCAACGCATGGCGTAAAGCCACTTAATTGTAATACAAAAAGAAACAAATTACAATCTTACATACAACAATGTCTAAGCTGTTGGGCATTCCTGGTCCTTGGGATAATGTCACCACCCAACGTTTACAGTTTGTATGCACCTTTGCCCAAGACCTCATGTATAAGGTAGGGTCCTTCCCATTTAGGAGCAAGTTTTCCTGGGCACTCTGCGTTAGAGGCTTCATTATCCTGAAAGACGTAATCTCCTGGGTTGAATGTGAAGATCTGCACGTGCGCATTATAGTATTTTTCTAGCTTGGGCTTGTATTTAGCCTCGTTGATGGCGGCATTTCACTCCTTTCTTCCAAGAGGTCCAAGTCTAGTCTGCGCTTCCTGTTGTTGTCAATATTATTGATAACCAACATTCTTGGAGAAGGGAGACCGATTTCAGCAAGGATCACCGCTTCAGAGCCATAGACCAGGCTGAAGGGTGTCTCGCCGTTGCTTGTTTTGGGCATTGTTCTATGTGCCCATACGATGCTTGGGAGTTCATCGACCCAGCCTCTTCTAGTTGTTCCCAACCTTGCTTTTATGCCTTCGACTAAACTCTTGTTGATACTTTCTACTTGGTCGTTCCCTTGAGGATGCGCCACGGAAGTGAAGACATGTTCAATGTTCAGTTCTTGTAGCCAGTTTTGGAGATCTTCAGAGACAAAGTTGGTGCTGTTGTCAGTTATGATACACATGGGTAAACTGAAACGGTAGATGATGTGTTCCCAAATGAACTTCCACACTATCATAGCATTGGTAGATGCTAAGGGTTTTGCTTCGACCCATTTTGTAAAGTAATCCACTGCCACTATGATAAATTTTACTGCACCTGGTGCGTTAGGGAAATGTCCCACCATGTCAATAGCCCATTTCTAGAATGGCCATGCGGTGGTTACTGGGACCAAGTTATTCTTTGGGCGCATGGTCTTAGGTGCATGTCGGTGACAGATTAGGCACTTGCGCAAGATTTTAACTGCTTCCAGGTGCATGCGGGCCAGTAGTACCCAACAGTCATGATATTGGCTACCACTATGCGTGGTCCTACATGAATGCCACATATGCCTTCGTGTATTTCGCTAACTAGGTATGTGGCATCTTGAGGATCCACGCATCATAGGGGTGGTCCCAAGTATTATTTCCGAGATAAGATACCGTCTCCTATTTAGTAGTGGCATGCTTTATGTTGCAACTTATGTGCCTTCGCTTTGTTTTCTGGGAGTATGCCTGATTGCATGTAACTTATGATGGGCGTCATCCAGGATGGTGACCCCAGTTCAATCACGTTGACTTAGTGCAAGGGTACCGAAGGGCTTTTGAGAACTTCAATGCGTACGTCCTTGGCCAAGTGTTGAAAGCTGGTAGATGCTAATTTGGAAAGTGCATCAGCTGGTTTGTTCTTAATCCTGTTGATATGAACAATTTTGAAGGAGTGGAACTTGGACATTAGTTGCAAGGCTAGCTCGCCCATGATATCCCCTTTTGCGGCATATTCACCGGTTATCTGCCCAGCTACTAATAAGGAGTCGACGTGCGCCTCCAGGTTCTGCACGCCGAGCTTGATTGCTAGCCTTAGCCAAGCAAGAAATGTTTCGTACTCAGCCTCATTGTTTGTGCTTTTGAAGTCGAGGCGTATAGCATATATGAGTTCTTGATTGTCTGAGCTGACCAGTCGCAGGCCTGCGCCAGCGCCGTCTTCATTGGATGCACCATCTGTATATAGTGCCCAGATCTCCGTGGAAGGTGCGAGTGGCAAAGGGTTCTACTCTGCTTCGCATTCTCGTATGTGGTTCCCCGGCACTTCCATGGCGAAATCAGCTAATACTTGCCCTTTGATGGCTGGTCTTGGCTTATAAACGAGGTTCTGCCCACCTAGTTCAATAGCCCATTTGGCAAGTCTGCCTGAGATCTCAGGCTTTGAGAGGATCTGACCGATTCTGTAATTGGTCAAGACATTGATAACATGCCCTACAAAGTATCGGCGCAGGCGACAGGAGGCATGTACAAAAGCAAGAACCAATTTCTCCATAATGGAGTATCTTGTTTCTGGGTCATTGAGCATCTTCTCACATAATATATGTTTGTACTCTTTTTCGGTCAACCAGCAGCACCACACCTATTGCTCTGTCCGAAGCGGACAGGTATAGGGTGAGTGACTCGTTTTCGTGCGGAGCCGTTAAAGTAGGGAGTTGAATCAAACACTCATTCATTTCCTTGAAGGTGCATTCCGCTTCAGTGGTCCACTGGAAATGATCTTTCTTCAGGCAGTTGCGTAAGGTGCTTATAAAAGGAAAAGATTTGGCCGCATGATTGGCCAGGAATCTATTTAGCACGGCCACCCGCCCGGCTAAAGTTTGCATTTCCTTTATCATGGATGGCCACGGCATGCGCTCGATCGCCTGCACCTTCTCCGGGTTCACCTTGAATCCATCCTTTGTGACGATGAATCTATCCTTTGTGACGATGAATCCATCCTTTGTGATGATGAATCCAAGGAACTTGCCTTCTTCCATTCCAAACGAGCATTTGCCCGGGTTGAGCTTCATGTTAATGTTGTGCAGAGCTTGGAATGTTTTTTTTAATATCCTAGAGCATGATATCTTCCTCCATGCTCATCACGACGAGATCGTCCATATAGATTTCCACATTTTTGCTTATTTGTTCTATGAACGTCTCATCCATAAATCTTTGGTAGTTTGCGCCCGCATTGCACAACCAAAACGATATTTTTGTGTAACAAAAATTTCCCATAGTTGTTCGAAATGTCGTTTTATCTTCCTCGTCGAGTGCCATTTGTAGCAATCAAGGAAGCACTTCCATCGGAATGGTGCGTGGTTGTCGACCTTTTCATCGATTTCTGGAAATGAGTAACAATCCTTGGGGCAGGATTTCTGGAAATGAGTAATAATCCTTGGGGCCGCTAGTCGCCTTTTCTACCATAACCGGGTTTGCCAACCAGGTCTCGTATTTGACTTCCCGCAGGTGTGACACCTGTGTCACTTCAACCATCAAACAAATACCAAACCAATGAAATATTGTGTTTCATACATGGGATTTGTATAAATATGTGTATCATTTGCACATATCAATTCTTGTTCGATTTCGGGCTCTAAATCGCTTTCTGGAAGGTTATACGCGCACTGATGCGTAAATATAACCAGTTTAATGCAACAAACACTCCGGAATAGTGAAATAGGCTTAACATACCTCAAATAACCTTTACACAACTTAGAAATAAGTTTTGGAAGGTTTGGTGTGCCGAAATCAAGTTAATTCGCTTACAGGGACTAAAATTGACAAACTGCGAAGGTATGCCGATTCGTACTGTAACGAACATTCTGGAACTTGATAATAAGTTAAACATACCCTAAATATCCATTACATAGCTTAGAAATAGGCTTTGAGGGGCTCGATATGCTAAAATAAACTTATTTGATCAATAGAGACTAAAAGCGTCAAAAGTGCATAAGTTTGCATTTTCGCACATATCTTACGTCCTGAATACATCCGGACATCCAAAAATTTATGTAAGCATTAAAATATTTTATTTTAGTGTTTGACATAAGAAAAATTCCATTCGTCGCGTAATTTGGATCGTTTTTGTGTTCATTACGATTTCCGTCGTAATTAACCGAACAACACAACCGTACGACCAAATGAACCGACATCCGAGATGTTTTTGAGCATATTTTAAGTTCCCTATACATTAAGTTTATTTTAGATCCTTGAAATGGGGTTAACGGGGCTTAAAGGTGCAAAAAAAAAACAAGTTTTACAAGTGCAGAGACCATTTTTTAAATTTCTGGCAGATACATTGAACTTGGTCCACTTTTGAGATTTGATGGTTTTAACCCATGGTTTTGCAATACCATGGGCTAATATTCAATGGTTTTTATTATACCATTGACTCATTCTACGGGATCCCATGGTTTTCCAAAACCATGGGCACATATGTACGGTTAAGATTAAAACACGTTATTCGACGAACGATCTTAACGGTTCCATGAAATCTATAAATACCCCTCCATTCTCATTTGCAAAACCCACATTTGAATCTGATTTTGGCCCTCTAAGTTGGAGTTCATACTTCATACCTGAGGGTAAATCGGATCGAATCTTGCGGGGACCTTCTGTAAGTATTCTTTCGTGCTTTTCTTTCGTTTTAGCGTTAAAGTCAAACTGTGTTTGACTTTCTGCATTGACGAGTTTATGGTCAATGCTAAGTTCGTTTGAACTTCATAACGTGAGCGTAATCACGATGGTTATAGTCCCTAGTGACTATACCTACTGATTACCATGTTATCTAGGCTCAGTGACGAGTCGTAGTTTCGGCCAACATGCGTATTCTTGCGTATTTTGTAACCAAACTACTTTTGGGTATCACGACCCTTTGTCTTGATACTAAACCTATTTTTAAACTTTGTTAAACATGTTTTAACATGTTTAACTCGTCACTTTTAGAATTGTGCTTGTCTAGGGTCGTAAAGGTAAGCGATCTAAACAATCGCTTATGCTTTTGAACCCGACCCATTTGGTCGATCATTAGGATCCGACCAAACACTTTAGGTGACCATAGTTGTATAGGGAATAACCTTCCGAGGTTATACCTTATGGTCACTTCGTTTAAGTAATTGTATAATAGGTAGTTTATATGCCTTAGGAAAATTACCAAAATACCCTTTTTGCGCCAAAAATTCATTTTAAGCATAAGTAACATAACTTTTGACATCTAAACTGATTTGGAAACAATATTAAACATGTTAAGGCATATCTTACTTGTCATAGGGCTAGTTAGGCGGTCTGAACGCGTTTTACGCGAACGACGCGTTAAAGTAGCATAAGCTACCTAAACGGGTCGTAACGGGTCAAAAGCACTTAGGATAGGTTTCGTTTTAGTATATAGGCTTTGTTAAACCATATTACATAAGTTCCCACACTTATTTGGTTTACAAACCCTCGTACTACCCGATCCTCCGATAGGTCTGTTTATTAATGTAGATACCTATATTAGGTGCCGTTTGAATCCGTGATCTTCTAGCTTTGCTTGGTGGATATCTAAAGTCTATTGAGCAATCTCAAGTGAGTACATAGTCCCCTCTTTTATTGTTTTTCAAACGTATTGGGGTGAAACACATTTGCCTACTTGTTACTTTCAAGCTTTTTATGTTTTCATATCATATACTTGCTATGTTCACTAGTACACTATTAGTACATGATTTCATTATGTTTTTGCTATGTATGTCCTTTGTTGCATACTTAGTACATTTGATTTACATTACCTTTTCATGCTATGTATGTTCATCATACTAGTACATTGTTTTATATCACATCGCATGCTATGTATGTTCATTTAGTTCATACTTAGTACATTCACATCACATCACATGCTTACATTTTGGTATGACATTTGGGTTGTTTAAATGGGTCAATATACATTCATTATCATTGATCACGCCGCGCGTTAGTAGGTAGTGGTACCATAGGAATTGACAACTCCCGTTCCTGACATCCTAGGTATGTTTGGATGGAAGGAATGACCGAATTCAATATACATTTACACAGATAGACCTTTAAATTCGTTTAGGGGTTCATCGCCACAGTCGCAAGGCTTGAATGTATGCATTTTCACAACACCGCATAGATGTTTATATCAGTATAGCATGCATTTCCACAAAACATAACTTTGATTTAAACCAATTTTTACTTCAATACTTTGTTTTGTACATTTTACCTATGGTTTAGTTGATGCATTTCACTAGCCATACATATCATTTTGGTTACACATTACATGATTTACATTTGACACATAAACATTTTTGACTTTGGCTATACATTACATGATTTACATCTTGACATAAACATTTTGACATATTGATGTGTGTAAAATGCAACATATAAATCACATCAATTAAGGCATAAAACTAACCCTTTTTAAGTACTAATGTTGGAAAAAGAGTGTTTTTGTCTTCCTTTTGTATTTTCAGGATGAAATGAGCTCAAATTCACAAAAGAAGCAAAAAGACAACTAATTCTAGCATAAATACAAGAAAAGGAATAAAAGTAGACTGCCCGGACCCTCAACGGCATCCTCCAAAGCAAAGAAGAGAAAACAGAAGCCTGAACACGCCCCGTGCTCAGCCAGCAAGGGGCCGTGCCCAAGAAGTAGCATAAAAGACAAACTGATAGAAGCTTCCATTGCCCACCACGGGGCCGTGTCCAGCGAGCATGGGGGCGTGGTGAAAGTACAGCAGGCGCATTAATTGTAATTGCGAATTACAATTAATGAGGAGAGAGAGTGTCAGACGGGCACGGGGCCGTGTCTAGCGGACACGGGGCCGTGCCCAGCCTTCTGTTCAGCCTATAAATAGGGGTGCTTGGTTTCATTCCATCTCATCCCTTGGCACACCACCTCTCTCACACTTCATCCACCACCCACCACCACCATAACACCATCATCCACCACCATCATCCATTGTCCATCATAGAGTGTGTGAGTCGTCTCGGGATCCAAGATTGATCGTAAGAGTTCTTGACAATCACGGCCATGTTTGCCTAAGTCTCTTACATCACTTGGTGAAGACAAGTGTTTAGTATAATACTTTTTATTTTTAATCTTTTGCACTTTTTATTTGGTTTTGTATTAATGACTTTAATAACTAGTTACTTATGTTGAAGGTGATCTTTCCTTATCGTTTGTCCGTGGTGTCTTGGCATTATTTTACTATCTATATAAAATAAAAGATTTTCACCATTCATATCTCCACGGTCTATATGGAGGTATGTTGGCTACCTGGTCGGGGGTTAAGGGAACGGTTTGGTAAGGGTCTTGCCCTTGTTCAGCGTTTAGAGGTCCTGCTTGGGACCTGGGTCAAATTTAGTAGGATCTCCTTCAATGCCCATAGGTATTGGATGGCGGGGATCCAAACTCTTTGACCCCCTCATAAGTTAACTACTATTAATACTATAACCCGGCTATTTAGGACTGTATCCCTGCTGACTCAGACTACTTAGCCGAGGGTAACATCACCGCCAAAAGCGGGGCCTACCATAATTTGCATTAATAACTTATCATTATCTTTCAATAATCCGACCCTTTAGGATTGTATCCTTGCTGACTCAAACTACTGGGTTGAGGGTAACGTCGCCTTCAAAAGAGGGGCCTACTACAATAACTAAGATAATCTCTTAAACAAGTGCAAAAGTGCGAAAATAATCAAAGGTTATACTATTACACGAGTCGGATCCAAGTGATTCATCTTGTGTATCTGTTTTTATTTTTATTTTATTTTTTAGCATTTAGATAGTTTTTATTTTCTTAGTTTAAAAACATTTTTTCTCATTTTTTGATTTGATTAGACGTTGAGGATAAACCGGTATTAAAAGCTCTTGTGTCCTTGGACGACCTCGGTATCTTACCAACACTATACTACGTCCACGATGGGTGCACTTGCCCATATGTGTGTTTAGTGTTAGTGAATATCGTGTTTTATAAATTTAAAACTTGGCTAAAGGTGTAAAAAGGGCTTAATTATATATCTAAATTATATTACACTACACACGCATCAAGTTTTTGGCGCCGCTGCCGGGGACAGAAGGATTTTAAGAAAGTTAGGAATCAACGGCCTAATCATATTTTTATTTTTCTTTTTAATTTTTAGGATTTTTCTTAGTTTTTCAGCTTCTGCAGAGCTCAGCACGGGTCGTGCCCGCTGAACACGCCTCCGTGCTCAATCATTGGAACTGGCAATCCTGTTTTAAGTCAGACAGTAAGCTGAACACGGGGCCGTGTCCACTCAACACGCCCCCGTGCCCAAGATTCTCTTACTGAAAACAGAACCGTTAGATCCCGGCGGTTGGTAATTTCTGACACAAACATGAGTGATAGTAATTCTTTTTACTTTCGAAACTCTTATGGTACGTGGTGTCGATTATGTGGAGGCGAACATGAAGAATTAAAATGTCATTTTCTAAATTATTGGCCCCACTATATAGACCCACCGATTCCTTATAACCTTAAGAGAGGCGAAAGTAAAAATAAGCACTATCTCTCCCTCGAATGCGCCCAGCCAGATATTCTAGGGGAAATGCTCCTTGACGAGTTATTTCAACTAGAAGAACTAATTCTAAATTGGTCAAAGGAACTTAGGAAGGATTTTATTGATCCGCCCCAAGACGATGACCATGAGGAAATGTTGGAACCGCATTCCGACAACCTCGTTGCTCCCGAAAATACCTTCATACCTAGAAAAGACTTGGACGATAGTCGTCCCTGTGCCGATTGTGTCGTGAAGGACTCTGCATCGACTTCGTTCGATGCATACATAGACCTGAGCGATTCGGCATACACCTTCTTTAACGAGAGCCAGGAAAGTGGTTGGACTTGTCCACCTAGAATGAAAATAGGAATTACCCTCACCGATAACCTCTTGCGTTCTCGCCTTAGTATAGGACAATTAAGGTACCTTAGGCACTTTGGGGTTGTCCCAACCAATCAAGAGCCACCCGATAACAGATAAGTTCCATAAAAAACTAGACAACTTCATAAAAATATAGAAACCACTCGACACGGGGCCGTGTCCAGCCAACACGCCCCCGTGTCCACCAAAAGATTCCCTTCTGATCAGAACGTCAGAATACGGACAAACTGTGTCAGAATTTCATCTGCACACGGGGCCGTGTCCAGCGAACACGGGGCCGTGTCCAGAAGGCTGTCGTTTTCTATAAATGCAGCCAAGAATTATGCACATTTGGACCAACTTGGGACAGAGATTTGAAGGAATCTTCTCTCAAACAATCCTAGGTAAGTCTAAAAGAAGATTCCAACAACCCATCTTGTCCTTTCCTCTTCTAGCCATTTCCTTCTTTTTCATCTTTCTCCAAGAACTACCATCAAAAGTTTGAATTCTTCAACCTTTGTGGTAGGAAACAATGAGTTTTGTTCATGGAATCTTGGTAAAAACATGTTGTGTAACATTGTTTAAAGTTATTAATGTCCAAAAAGCCTACATAAATTCAGAAAATAACTTAAAAGCCCAAAATTCCTTGCTTCAAAATTCTGCAGAAAGATGAACACGGGGCCGTGCTCAATGAGCACGGGGCCGTGTCCAGATACTGTTTCATCACATAAACTGTTTTTCGGTTTATTTTTCGTAGAATGGCTAGTGAAAACAGCGAAACATCATCCGTTCATTCATCAAACAGTCGAAGGGGAAGAAGGCCCTCCGTTGAAGCTACGCTTGTGCACTATGTGATAGCATTAAGGGAAGCTCTCGACGAAATGACGTCAGTAGAGGAGGTCCTGATTGACCGTATTAACGATCTTACGGTGGGACTCGAAAGTAGCTTCCAAGAAATTAACCTCTTGCACCAGAGGTTAAATATTCTTGTAGCACCCCCGATGGAACCAATCCTTCCACAACAGGACTGGAACTTGGCACTCGGGGTTAACAACCCTACCGGGTGGGAAGACTTTCCCGCGGAACCTCCCATGGAACACCCACAAGAAATTCCAGCGGAAATCGAAACTCCTCAAACTAATGCAAATGAGCCCTCTTTTCTCCTTCCGAGGGAGGTGGAGGAGTGGCTCGCCGACATGTGAGGAGGACCACACCCGGAAGAAGGAGTTTCTAAAAGCCTTATCTAACCAAGATTAGTAGCTTCTTGGAAATTTTGCTAATTAAAATAAAACATAAGGCTAAAACTCCATGGTTTAATATTTATGTATTTTCATCTTTAGTTTTATGTAATGTCTCTCTATGTTTGCAATGACATGATGGTTTCTAAGATTGATGGTTATTGATGAATAAAACACACTTATGGTGGTAATGGATGAAAAAGGGAACGAGAAAAATGGCCCCATGCACAAAGAACAGAGCAACCCGACACAAATCTCCATCACAGAAGGCTCAACACGGGTCGTGCCCAACCAACACGGCCCCGTGCTGAGCCACCTGCAGAAAAACACCCAGTTCAGGTAACTGGACACGGGCCGTGTTCACCAGACACGCCCCCGTGTCCAGGCTTCTGTCTCATTTCTTTAATTTCTGTTACTGGCACCTGACCACGGGGCCGTGCCCGGTCACCACGGGGCCGTGTCCAGACTGCCAGTAACATAAATCTTTGCTTTTTAACACCACATCACACATCCAATCAACCTAAAAATTTATTTTTGGGACACATTGAGGACAATGTGTAATTTAAGTGTGGGGGGGGGGAAGCTAACACTTTGAAATTTTGCAAGTCCTAACAACAAGCCTTACACAAAACTCTATTGGAACCGCTAAACACCCCAAATTTTTTCAAAAATCCTTTCATTTTTACTTGTCTAAAGTTTAAGTTGGGAATCACAAGATTAATAAGGTTATATTTTAAAAGAAAAAAAATTTACAACCGAAAGCGTCGTGATAACAAGAACCAACATAAGAAAATTATGAAACGGCATAACAAGTCTAGTTAAAATTTAATTATATATACTTGATCACATTAAAAACCCATTCCCACAAAAGTGAGTTTTGAGCCTTTATTGAGCATACAAATTTACATCTTTAGACTAAATGCTCATTTTTTGTTTCTTGTGTGAATAGCCGCTTGGTTCTTACAACTCTAGAACTTGCCACGACGATTCATTCCCGGTCCTTACCAACTTAAACCCAAGTAAGTAAATGATGGAGGCATTAGGACTAACCATTTTTCTTTCTACACCATTATTTTTCAATTTTTACCACCTACCCAAAATCCCCCTAGTTAACCCCTTTGAGCCTAAACCTTTCATTTCATTACCCTAAAAAACCATTTTTACCCAGCAAAAACCTTTTTATTTTTCACCCCTTATTTTAGTAACAAAGCTCGGTTTTTCGCAAGCTCGTTCTTTTATGTGACTAAAAAAAATAGATATATATGATGATGAAGTTAAAAACAAACAAAGCTATACAAACAAAAGCTTGTTTGGAGGAATACTTCAAAATAAAAAGTCACTAAATTTTTTTTTCGAAAACCGACGCTTTTTACGCTTTTAGCCCTTTTACTAACCACTAACCCAACCACCCACCTTTAACCAAAGCCTAACCCTTCACCGAAAAAGTCCTCTTGATATTTACAAAGGTATAAAGTTAAAAAGGAGGAGGATTGATTGCTTGGCAAGCCTATGGAAGGCGTGAGTTCCATGCCGCTCTCGAGTGATTCACTAAAAATACACCTACGGCCGAGTGTTGAGTGATTTATTCCGTGAGGTATGTGAACTTGTATATAAATAAAATTTTAAAAAGGCATGTTATGCCCAAATAAGTAATTTATCCTATGAGACGTTCTCAATAAATCATAACGAATAGGATTGTGAATAAATAAAAATAAAACCTAAAAAGATCTTTGGATTCCCGACACACTATGACAAACCAAAAACTTTCTCTTCTACCTATTCCATTTGGGAGTGTAAGCCACATTTTAAAGAGTTTTGCTTGAGGACAAACAAAAGTTCAAGTGTGGGGGTATTTGATGTGTGTAAAATGCAACATATAAATCACATCAATTAAGGCATAAAACTAACCCTTTTTAAGTACTAATGTTGGAAAAAGAGTGTTTTTTGTCTTCCTTTTGTATTTTCAGGATGAAATGAGCTCAAATTCACAAAAGAAGCAAAAAGACAACTAATTCTAGCATAAATACAAGAAAAGGAATAAAAGTAGACTGCCCGGACCCTCAACGGCATCCTCCAAAGCAAAGAAGAGAAAACAGAAGCCTGAACACGCCCCGTGCTCAGCCAGCACGGGGCCGTGCCCAAGAAGCAGCATAAAAGACAAACTGATAGAAGCTTCCATTGCCCACCACGGGGCCGTGTCCAGCGGACACGGGGCCGTGCCCAGCCTTCTGTTCAGCCTATAAATAGGGGTGCTTGGTTTCATTCCATCTCATCCCTTGGCACACCACCTCTCTCACACTTCATCCACCACCCACCACCACCATAACACCATCATCCACCACCATCATCCATTGTCCATCATAGAGTGTGTGAGTCATCTCGGGATCCAAGATTGATCGTAAGAGTTCTTGACAATCAAGGCCATGTTTGCCTAAGTCTCTTACATCACTTGGTGAAGACAAGTGTTTAGTATAATACTTTTTATTTTTAATCTTTTGCACTTTTTATTTGGTTTTGTATTAATGACTTTAATAGCTAGTTACTTATGTTGAAGGTGATCTTTCCTTATCGTTTGTCCGTGGTGTCTTGGCATTATTTTACTGTCTATATAAAATAAAAGATTTTCACCATTCATATCTCCACGGTCTATATGGAGGTATGTTGGCTACCTGGTCGGCGGTTAAGGGAACGGTTTGGTAAGGGTCTTGCCCTTGTTCAGCGTTTAGAGGTCCTGCTTGGGACCTGGGTCAAATTTAGTAGGATCTCCTTCAATGCCCATAGGTATTGGATGGCGGGGATCCAAACTCTTTGACCCCCTCATAAGTTAACTACTATTAATACTATAACCCAGCTATTTAGGACTGTATCCCTGCTGACTCAGACTACTTAGCCGAGGGTAACGTCACCGCCAAAAGTGGGGCCTACCATAATTTGCATTAATAACTTAATTCATTATCTTTCAATAATCCGACCCTTTAGGATTGTATCCTTGCTGACTCAAACTACTGGGTTGAGAGTAACGTCGCCTTCAAAAGAGGGGCCTACTACAATAACTAAGATAATCTCTTAAACAAGTGCAAAAGTGCGAAAATAATCAAAGGTTATACTATTACACGAGTCGGATCCAAGTGATTCATCTTGTCTATCTGTTTTTATTTTTATTTTATTTTTTAGCATTTAGATAGTTTTTATTTTCTTAGTTTAAAAACATTTTTTCTCACTTTTTGATTTGATTAGACGTTGAGGATAAACCGGTATTAAAAGCTCTTGTGTCCTTGGACGACCTCGGTATCTTACCAACACTATACTACATCCACGATGGGTGCACTTGCCCATATGTGTGTTTAGTGTTAGTGAATATCGTGTTTTATAAATTTAAAACTTGGCTAAAGGTGTAAAAAGGGCTTAATTATATATCTAAATTATATTACACTACACACGCATCACATATTATTCAATACATTTGGCAATTGGTTTAAACATAGAGATCTTACATTGGTGGTTTGTTTGGGTGAGTGTTTTAAGTAACGAGGCGTGTGTAATATGATACAAGCATGGTGGATACGCCGCTGGTACTTCCTATATATAAGTGTTTGTATGATATTACATATCGCAGCGTTGTTTAAATCATTTCAGTTTAGACATATAACATATTTTTCACAAGACATTGTTTTACAAACAACTTATTTTATACAAACTCATTTTTACTTGGTTATTCATTTAACCTTACATTACTCTTTTACATATCATCTACCTTATCGTCGCTTTTCAAATGATTTATAAAACAAAAACATTTTACAAGGATCATGACTAACTTTTGTTAAACAATTTTTTTTCTACACTTATAAGTCATGAATCCTAAATCAATAAAACCTATGTACTCGCCGGCATTTTTATGCTGACGTACCTATTTTCACATGTGTTTCAGGAGATGATGCATATGATTGGTCCAGATACACATAGGCGGACTTGGGCCTTAGTAACAATAATAGACACAAGACTAGTTAATTATGTTATACTTCTTTGTTTGTTAAGACATTGTAACTCATTTAATCAATAAAACAAAATTTCAATTTTTCCATGTGTTATGAAACAATGATTTTGTTACAACACTCCCCGACGATTCCGCCACGTTTTGTTGTTTTATGTGGTCGGGGTGTGACAGAAAAGTTGGTATCAGAGCTCATGGTTATAGTGAATTAGGTTATTAGTAATGCTTTGACCTAGTCTATAACCTTCCTAGGACCCTAACGCGAGTTACTTGCGTTTAGTCACAAAACAATACCGTCACCTATCCTTAGGCGACAACCACAAAAAGAACATAAATTTCAAAACCACTTTGAAAAGCAATCATCTATTCTAGGATGATTGATTATAAGGTTTTGAACCCTCTAAGTCTTCAAATCTCGTCAAAGTTTGAGTCTTATAACGTGAACACGTGCAAACTGGAAGGGTGAACGCCTGTACTCTGAGTTTTCTGTCTAAGGCTAGAGTGTTCGTACAAATCCGCAGTATCAGACCAGTCACTCTTACCTGGCAACTCTTGGGGTGAGTGTCCACTTATAGGCAAGCATGTCTTCAGCGATACATTATTATGACCCGCTTGCTTTGATTTGTCACCGTCTCATTTGTTTGCCTTAGGTAACAAACAAATGATCGCAATTCGTATGCACTGCCTTTTTGTTTTGTTTATCCGATAACATTTCATTTGTTGCTTCCTATGTCTTTCATTTTCTTCTAGAATGTCTCTTCATCTCAACAACGGTCAAATGTCCGAGCAAACAGCCAAATTTGCTCAGCAAATAGGCGAAGTGATACTGAAGTCTGTGGATCTAGGCATTGCCATGTCTCGTCTCAAAAATGTAGCCACTCAAGAGTCACCGAAGGAAGCAGACGTCAGGCCTGCACCAAAATCAAGAAAGCGTAAGGCTTCAAAGAAACCGCAGCAGTTACACCTAATCAAGCGGGACCTAGCCAGGTAGTGACGCCACCAGCTAGGAAGCCGTACTTGGGAGCTGCCCCATGGTGCAAGCGATGCAACCGTCATCATTTAAACCTCATACCCTACTCCAAATGTACCTACTGTGGACGGTTGGGACATTTGATTAACATATGCCGCTTTGCTATCCAAAACAAAGCTGTTGCAAACCTTGCTGCTATCCAACTCCAAGTCAACCCTACTCAAGCTCGTTTCCCGTCTGGTACTTGCTACAACTGTGGTGAAACGAGCCATTTCAGGAATAAATGCCAGAAGATTGTCAATGCAAATCCAACCCTTAGATAAGCATTTGGCCGAGCAAAAGATGTTGTTGTCTTATTCGTTTGTTTCTTTTGTTTTCTTGTATTGTGAAACAATATGTTTTGTTCATAAATAAAAGTCGTTGTTCGCAATTCTGATATACAAATGTAGTTACATGTGTATATGGCATTTCCCTATGATACCTACATCAAGGAACTATGCTCTTTACAAACTACTCTTGTGATTCTCCCTTTCAAGTGATCACTCATGATTTCCTCGAAAATTTTAAGTACTCGTTTCATTCTAGGAGGCAAAGTACAAGAAATAAAGCGAAATTTTGAGTAATCGTGCTTTTTGTGCATCTGTGCCTTTGAATCCTTGGTTAGATAACTAAGGGTATTTTCAAATCTCATACCCATTACGTTCTGATTTATTAACATGCATAACATAAGTTTTCAAAACAACCTTCATGATTTCAAAAACATTTTATATATAGTTCAAAAACATTTTTAATATAGTGTATTTACTTAACATATCAAATGCATGATTTAAAAAAACATTGCCTATATTTTCAAAAACAACCTTCATGAATTCAAAATGTTATTAATACAGTATAATTACTTATATCAAGTGCATGATTTCAAAAGCATCATTCATGTTTTCAAAAACCTTATACATAATTTCAAAATTCATCTCGCATGATTTTAAAACATTTTTATAAATATACCTACCTAATACACCTACTTTATGATTTCAAAAGTATTATATATAAGGTTTCCAAAAAAAATTGAACACATGTTAGAACTCCATGCATAGTTTTCAAAGTATTTTCCTCATACATTGACTTAACCTTCAAATTTCGCTTCATATGTCGCGTTGGCATATCTAGCATCTCAACTTCATAAGCATTTTTACTTCATGTTTTGACCTAAGCACATCCAGTGCAAGGTTTCAAAACATCTTCAATTCCCAAAATCCATATGGGATCTTTTTATCTTCACAATTAGATCCTTGTGGATAATTGTGATTCAAATCAGAATCCTTAATTGGATTCCTTGTGTACCTTAATTCGAACATTTCGGTTCCTTACAATCGAAATCGAATTTCCTCTTTAAGATCTTTCTATCTTCATAGTTAGATTCTTGATAATGTTTAGAGTACTAAATGAAATCCACTGATTGGTTCCTAATGTGCTTTAAATACTTGTGCGCAATTAACAAAATGATGACAAATTTAAAATCAAATTAAACAATTATGTGATTATGTGTTTATGCATTTTGTGTTTTCTTTTATGCATTTTGTGTTTTTGTATACTCTGGATATTCGTTATCCAAATCCTCGTAGAACCTTTCATATCTTTATATGAGGGATTCATACTAGGATATTCAAAAAGGTACTACCTTAAATCCTTATTGGGATTCTAAGTGATAGTCAAGACCCTTGGATTATATAGTACCACTCCATGATTCAAAAGAGACCCTTTGAGTGGTCTAGTCAAAAGATTGATTCAGAATCTGGTTAAGAATGACATGTGATGATATAAGCTGAAAAGACTCCTTGGTGGTCTAGAGATCATTTATTGACTCAATTAAAAACACCCCAGTATGGTCTAGTCACACTCATCACAGGTTTGTTCATTCGGTTTCCCCTACACATTATAAAATACACTGTGCAAACTATGCAAGGAATTACGTAATTATGGACGCGTACATAATTATAAAATTCAGTGCACAGAAACCACGGTAAGACTTATTATGTGTAAGAACCGACAGTGACAACCATAACAAAATGTGAACAATGTAATAGAGGTACGGTGGACGCACCAATAAGACTTTATATACTTGTATATAAGTGTCCCTCTCACATTTCAAGCATGATGTTATTTAAAGTTACTAGAAGTTCAGGACTCTAACCAGTGTTGTTCGATCTTTTCAACCTCATATTCAAGCTCTCACAAGTTTCCTCTAAGATAAATTTCGGGACGAAATTTCCTGAAGTAGGGGAGACTGTGACACCTGTGTCACTTCAACCATCAAAAAAATACCAAACCAATGAAATATTGTGTTTCAAACTTGGGATTTGTATAAATATGTGTATCATTTGCACATATCAATTCTTGTTCGATTTCGGGCTCTAAATCGCTTTCTTGAAGGTTATACGCGCACTGATGCGTAAATATAACCAGTTTAATGCAACAAACACTCCGGAATAGTGACATAGGCTTAACATACCTTAAATAACCTTTACACAACTTAGAAATAAGTTTTGGAAGGTTTGGTGTGCCGAAATCAAGTTAATTCGCTTACAGGGACTAAAATTGACAAACTGCAAAAGTGTGCCGATTCGTACTATAATAAACATTCCAGAACCTGATCATAAGTTAAACATACCCTAAATATCCATTACATAGCTTAGAAATAGGCTTTGAGGGGTTCGGTATGCTAAAATAAACTTATTTGATCAATAGAGACTAAAAGCGTCAAAAGTGCATAAGTTTACAATTTCGCACCATCTTACGTCCTGAATACATCCGGACATCCAAAAATTTATGTAAGCATTAAAATATTTTATTTTAGTGTTTGGCATAAGAAAAATTCCATTCGTCGCGTAATTTGGATCGTTTTTGTGTTCATTACGATTTCCGTCGTAATTAACCGAACAACACAACCGTACGACCAAATGAACCGACATCCGAGATGTTTTTGAGCATATTTTAAGTTCCCTATACTATAAGTTTATTTTAGATCCTTGAAATGGGGTTAACGGGGCTTAAAAGTGCAAAAAAAAACAAGTTTTACAAGTGCAGGGACCATTTTTGATATTTCTGGCAGATACATTGAACTTGGTCCACTTTTGAGATTTGATGGTTTTAACCCATGGTTTTGCAATACCATGGGCTAATATTCAACGGTTTTTATTATACCATGGACTCATTCTAGGTGCTCCCATGGTTTTACAAAACCATGGGCACATGTGTACGGTTAAGATTAAAGCACGTTATTCGACGAACGATCTTAACGGTTCCATGAAATCTATAAATACCCCTCCATTCTCATTTGCAAAACCCACATTTGAATCTGATTTTGGCCCTCTAAGTTGGAGTTCATACTTCATACCTGAGGGTAAATCGTATCAAATCTTGCGGGGACATTCTATAAGTATTCTTTCGTGCTTTTCTTTCGTTTTAGCGTTAAAGTCAAACTGTGTTTGACTTTCTGCACTGACCGGTTTATGGTCAATGCGAAGTTCGTTTGAGCTTCATAACGTGAGCGTAATCACGGTGGTTATAGTCCCTAGTGACTATACCTACTGATTACCATGTTATCTAGGCTCAGTGACGAGTCGTAGTTTCGGCCAAAATGCGTATTCTTGCGTATTTTGTAACCAAACTACTTTGGGTATCACGACCCTTTGTCTTGATACTAAACCTGTTTTTAAACTTTGTTAAACATGTTTTAACATGTTTAACTCGTCACTTTTAGAATTGTGCTTGTCTAGGGTCGTAAAGGTAAGCGATCAAAACAATCGCTTATGCTTTCGAACCCGACCCATTTGGTCGATCATTAGGATCCGACCATACACTTTAGGTGACCATAGTTGTATAGGGAATACCCTTCCGAGGTTATACCTTATGGTCACTTCGTTTAAGTAGTTGTATGATAGGTAGTTTATATGCCTTAGGAAAATTACCAAAATACCCTTTTTGCGCCAAAAATTCATTTTAAGCATAAGTAACATAACTTTGACATCTAAACTGATTTGGCAACAATATTAAACATGTTAAGGCATATCTTTCTTGTCATAGGGCTAGTTAGGCGGTACGAACGCATTTTACGCGAACGACGCGTTAAAGTAGCATAAGCTACCTAAACGGGTCGTAACGGGTCAAAAGCACTTAGGATAGGTTTTGTTTTAGTATATAGGCTTTGTTAAGCCATATTACATAAGTTCCCACACTTATTTGGTTTACAAACCCTCGTACTACCCGATCCTCCGATAGGTCCGTTTATTAATGTAGATACCTATATTAGGTGCCATTTGAATCCGTGATCTTCTAGCTTTGCTTGGTGGATATCTAAATTCTATTGAGCAATCTCAAGTGAGTACATAGTCCCCTCTTTTATTGTTTTTCAAACGTTTTGGGGTGAAATACATGTGCCTACTTGTTACTTTCAAGCTTTTTATGTTTTCATATCATATACCTAGTATGTTCACTAGTACACTATTAGTACTTGATTTCATTATGTTTTTGCTATGTATGTCCTTTGTTGCATACTTATTACATTTGATTTACATTACCTTTTCATGCTATGTATGTTCATCATACTAGTACATTGTTTTACATCACATCACATGCTATGTATGTTCATTTAGTTCATACTTAGTACATTCACATCACATCACATGCTTACATTTTGGTATGACATTTGGGTTGTTTAAATGGAACAATATACATTCATTATCATTGATTACGCCACTCGTTAGTAGGCAGTGGTACCATAGGAATTGACAACTCCCGTTCCTGACATCCTAGGTATGTTTGGATGGAAGGAATGACCGAATTCGATATACATTTACACATATAGACCTTTAAATTCGTTTAGGGGTTTATCGCCACAGTCGCAAGGCTTGAATGTATGCATTTTCACAACACCGCATAGATGTTTGTATCAGTATAGCATGCATTTCCACAAAACATAACTTTGATTTAAACCAAGTTTTACTTCAATACTTTGTTTTGTGCATTTTACCTATGGTTTAGTTGATGCATTTCACTAGCCTTACATATCATTTTGGTTACACATTACATGATTTACATTTGACACATAAACATTTTTGACATTGGTTATACATTACATGATTTACATCTTGACATAAACATTTTGACATATTATTCAATACATTTGGCAGTTGGTTTAAACATAGAGATCTTACATTGGTGGTTTGTTTGGGTAAGTGTTTTAAGTAACGAGGCGTGTGTAATATGATACAAGCATGGTGGATATGCCGCTGGTACTTCCTATATATAAGTGTTTGTATGATATTACATATCCCAACGTTGTTTAAATCATTTCAGTTTAGACATATAACATATTTTTCACAAGACATTGTTTTACAAACAACTTATTTTATACAGACTCATTTTTACTTGGTTATTCATTTAACCTTACATTACTCTTTTACATATCATCTACCTTATCGTCGCTTTTCAAATGATTTATAAAACAGAAACATTTTACAAGGATCATGACTGACTTTTGTTAAACAATTTTTTTTCTACACTTATAAGTCATGAATCCTAAATCAATAAAACCTATGTACTCGCCCGGGCATTTTTATGCTGACGTACCTATTTTCACATGTGTTTCAGGAGATGATGCATAGGATTGGTCAAGATACACATAGGCGGACTTGGGCCTTAGTAACAATAACAGACACAAGACTAGTTAATTATGTTATACTTCTTTGTTTGTTAAGACATTGTAACTCATTTAATCAATAAAACAAAATTTCAATTTTTCCATGTGTTATGAAACAATGATTCTGTTACAACACTCCCCGACGATTCCGCCACGTTTTGTTGTTTTACGTGGTCAGGGTGTGACAGCAGGATCGCTGCATCGAGCAGTTCTTTAACTTGCTCATTCATGGTGTGGTTCTTCTTTGGTCCCAGGTTGCGCCATGCCTAGACCACAGGCTTGATACCTGGCATGGTATTTAAGCAGTGGTACGCAGCATCACGCGGGACACATGTCATGTCTGAAGGAGTCCAAGAAAATATATCTTTATTCATGAAGAGCAGCCGCTTCAAGTGTGTTCTTATTTTATTGGACAAGGCATGGCCCAAGGTAACTGTTTGGTCCGGGTATTTCGCGGGGAGTACCCATTTTTCTGCTTTTGTTCTTGGGGTCAGTCTTGTGGTTTTTGTCGGACGCAGCTCGTCCGTTGACATGACTTCACACCGTGCATATACGATCGCAATCTCCGTTGCGGTTGGGAAACCGATTGTGGAATGGGGAGTGGACGTTATCATGTTGAAATCGCCTTGTGCTTCTTCTCTACCGAGAAGCACGTCATATCTGGAGGTGTGTGGTAAACCATAAAGTTTACCTCCTCCGTCCGTGTGTGCCTACCGTCGGTAACCCTCACCGGAAAGGTGATTTAGCCCAGGGGGAGCATCGTTTCCCCTGCGAAACTAGCCAAGGGATAATCTACCGACTGCAATCTATCTTTATCCTCCTGAGCAAATTGGTTAAAGCATTTCTTGTAGCTTATATCGGAGGTGTTATCCGGGTCTACGAAGACGTATTCGGTGCAGTAGTGTAAACAACCAGTGATTATGACGGTGCGCCTGTCAAGCGGTCCGCCTTATACGCGAGGGAAGACGACTTGCTCATCGCGCCAGTCGTCGTCTTGAACCCCCTTAACCACCTTCCTTGGTTGCCTGTGCCCCCCAGTGATCATGTTGGTGCTCAGGTACTTCCTTTTTTTGTTGTCGGAAGGGCCCTCATCTTGGCGAGTTATGCGCTTGGTTTCCTTACGCGCATATGGCAAAAAATGTTGCAGCTTTCCGCTCTTCAGGGCCTTTTCAATCTCCTGCTGAAGACTGATGCAGTTGTTGGTAGTGTGACCACTATCTTTATGGTAGTCAAAGTACAAGTCAGGGTCTTGACCCCACTTGCTCTTTATCGTGGCAACGGGTTTAAAATTACATTCTTCGGTTAGAAGAATGTCCCTGGGCGATTTGGTGAGATCGGTCCATTATCGGTCCTGATTCTCCTTTTTGGTTGCCTCTTATCCCGCTGGGTATTGATCGTTGATCTGGCATCCTCCTAGGACCCATGCGGATCATACCTCAAAATAACAGGGGTCAAGGTCGGCCAGTGAGACGATGGGGGATAAGCTTCATCGTCGAGAGGGAAATAGCCCGGATCACCAGCTAAGGCCCCTAAATGACCGCTCAGTGATAAAGGACAAGGTTCAAGTCTACCGGTCTGTTAGGATGCCTCAGCTGCATACATCACTGCACTTCCACTTGACACCTATCGTAATGATAAACGGCTCGTCTCGCCGTTCCCTGTTCCAAACATTTCCTTCAAGTAGACGACAAGTTTTAAATCTTAATGCAGGCATTCCTCCCTCACATGAATTTGAAATAGATTCTTAGATCTAGACTCGTGGTCGCGAGCCCATGAGTTTTTATTGCGCCTGTTGTTGTTACGCCGGGACAATTCTTTGCGATAAGATTGCGCTTCTGTAAAAGAAGTGCGATCTTTGTCCTTGCTTGGCCGTAAGGGACGCTCAGTTTGGGCATACTTATTGACTGCCATCATAACGTCATCCCATTTTTTTAGGTAAGCCTTCCTTACCGGAGATCGTCTTGATCATTTCGTCGTTTTTGACAACTTTGATGAAATGTGCGTGTGTAAGCGCATCAGGTACCTCTCCAATTTCAAGGCACTCTTTATTAAATTGGGTTATGAAGGATTCTAAGCCTTCGTTATTCCCGCGTCAGATATTCACCATGGCCGTTGTATCACGGGCGTGTCGTCGTTGCTGGCTAAAATGAGCAAGAAATTTTTCTTGCAAATCCTCGAATGATACCAGTAAGCCCACTGGTAAGCTATCGAACCAGGCTCTTGCGGTTCCCGTAAGGGTCTGAACAAATAGGTGGCCACATAAAGGTTACGTCCAGTCACCAACTAGGTCGGCACTGGTAAATACGCAGATGGGGTCATCAGGGTCTGACAACCCATTGTATTTGCCCACACTGGGTGGAAGTTTTGATTGCATGAGGGGTGCCAGGGTAATTTCCGTTATTAATTTGGAATTGCCCGCTTCATATTTCGGTCTGTAGACCGATCTATAATCATGCTTCACAGCATGATCATAGGTTGTGCGTGGATGCACAGGTGTATATGTGTCCCGATCATCTGACCGGCTGAAAGCACTGTGAGATTCCCCGTAGTATGTGAAGTCGTCAGGGTCGGTCCTGTCATTTATGTTGTCATTGGGGTGTGGCCCAAGACGGCTGTGTATGCCCGACCCGCGACGAACGACTGATTCTCACCGTTGTTGTCTAGGTGGCCCCAGCCTAAGGTGTGTTGTGGCTTTGGCCCGGGATCCGTAGGTTGAATCCCCTTCATCTAACGTATGTTGACTCATATATGAGTCACCATACGGTTCGCGTCAGTCTCGAGACGCAGGTTGTTTTTAGGGTAGCGCCTCGTACTAAAGAATACAGGGCGCTGATGTAATTGGTGTTGGTGTAGGTCTCACAGTCTGCTGCGTGTCCGTGTAGATCTGGGCATAGGCTGCACTTAAAGCAGCTTGTTGGTACAAAAACCAAGATTGGGGATCGACCCCTTCTGGTATGGTAGGTGTGAAATGGGGGATCTCTGGCAGATTCATTGAGATGTGTCCCATTTGAGTGGATGGGCTTACATAGCCTATAGGTTGGATGGGGGAAGTATTCCCCGTCTATCCGACTGTTGCTGGGACAAAGGGTTCCTGTTCCATGTCTGTGATGTTCCGGTGATCATACATGATTGTTGAAAAGAAAGGATAAGTGTGCTAATGTGGTCGTGGGTTCGGGCCCCTGATGTATGTAAAATGCAACATATAAATTACATCAAATGAGGCATAAAACTAACCCTTTTTTAGTACTAATGTTGGAAAAAGTGTGCTTTCGTCTTCCTTTTGTATTTTCAGGATTAAATGAGTGCAAATGGACAAAAGATGCAAAAATACAGCTAAATATAACATAAATACAAGAAAAGGAATAAACGTGGCATGCCCGACCCCTGAACGACATATTCCCAAACAAAAACAAGAGATCAGAAGGCTGAACACGCCCCGTGCCCAGCGGACATGGGGGCGTGCTCAAGTGTCTGCAGAAAAGACAAAGTTGTAGAAGCTTCTATTTCCCAACACGGGGGCGTGCCTAGCTCCACAAGGCCGTGGTCAACGCTAAGATTCACAGAATCCAAGCAAATCTTTATAGTACAGATACGCTTCTACACACGGGGTCGTGCCCAGTAGACACGGGGGCATGGTCAACTAATGCAGACAAACTGCAATTAATGAAGAAAGAGAAAATGGATGGACACGGGGCTGTGCCCAATGGACACGGGGCCGTGTTCGGGCTTCTGTGCAGGCTATAAATAGAGGTGCTTGGTTCACTTCAAAGGCATCCCTTGGCAAACCACCTCTCTCCCAGTTCACCCACACTCCACCACCATCACAACACCCACATCCACCACCATTATCCATCATCCATCATAGAGTGTTGTAGTAGTCTCGGGATCCAAGATTGATAGTAAGAGTTCTTGACAATCAAAGGCCATGTTTGCCTAAGTCTCTTACATCACTTGGTGAAGACAAGAATTTAGTGTAATACTTTTGTTTTTTAATCTTTTCACACTTTTTATTTGGTTTTCTATTAATGACTTTAATAACTAGTTTCTTATGTTGAAGGTGAAACTTCCTTATCATTTGTCCGTGGTGTCTTGGCGTTATTTCACTGTCTATATAAAATAAAAGATTTACACCATTCGTATCTCTACGGTCTATATAGAGATATGTTGGCTACCTGGTCAGGGGTTAAGGAAATGGTTTGGTAAGGTTCTTGCCTTGTTCAGTGTATATATCCTGCAAGGACCTGGGTCAAGCTTACTAGGACCTCCTTCAATACCCACTGGTATTGGATGGCAGGGGTGCGAATGGCTTAATCCCCTCATATGTAAACTACTATTAATACATTAACCCGGCTACTTGGGATTGTACCCCTGCTGACTCATACCACTTAGCCGAGGGTAACGTCACCTTCAAAAGAGGGGCCTACCACATTACGCATTAATAACTTAATTAATTATCTTTCAATAATCCAACCCTTTAGGATTGTATCCTTGCTGACTCAAACTACTAGGTTGAGGGTAACGTCACCTTAAAAAGAGGGGCCTACTACTATAACTAAGATAATCTCTTAAAAAGTGCAAATGTGCGGAAAACATCAAAGGTTACACTAAAGGCGAGTCAGATCCAAGTGATTCATCTTGTCTATCTGTTTTAATTTTATTTTTATTTTCAGCATTTTTAGTTTTTATTTTCATGTTTAAAACATTTTTTCTAAATTTTGATTTGATTAGACGTTGAGGATAAACCGGTACTAAAAGCTCTTGTGTCCTTGGACGACCTCGGTATCTTACCAATGCTATACTACGCTCACGATGGGTGCACTTGCCCATATGTGTGTTTAGTGTTAGTAAAATATCGTGTTTTATAAATTTAAAACTTGACTATAGTGTTAAAAAAGGGCTAAAAATATACATAAAAATATATTCACACCGACACACATCAAGTTTTTGATGCCGTTGCCGGGGAACACAAGGATTTTTAGAAAGCTTAAAATCGACAGCCTAATCAGTTTTCCAAAACCTTTTTAAAACGTGCGCACATTTTCTGCATTTTAGTTAGTTTTTTCATTTACAGTAGACTAAACACGGGGTCGTGCTGCACATTTTTTTCAAAACTCCCAGATACAGTGTTTGAACACGGGGTCGTGCTCACTGAACACGCCCCCGTGCTGCACAAAACCAGTCTCTTTTATTAAAACGCCCAGATACAGAACCTGGACACAGGGCCGTGTCCAGCCTCTGTTTCCGTTTTTGTTTTTGTTTTCTGGTCCCGAGACTCTGTTGTGGTCTGCTGAGTGATTCTTATGGATCAATAGTCAGGAGATTTCAACTACACCTATGAGGAGGATGATTATATGGAAGACTATTGCACCATTTGTGGTAACCCTCACTCGGTACAATATTGTGACCTCTTTGAACCATCCACTTATACACCTACTATGAGGAGCCAAGGTACGAGCCGTCCACTTCATACAAATCCTATGAAGACCCAAGGTATGAACCTTCTCCCTCAAACTCATATTTTGATGAACCAAGGTATGAGCCTTCGTACTCATACTTTGAGGAACCAAGATATGAGCCTCCACCTTCATATGCTTATTATGAGGAACTATGGCGTGAACAACCCACCTCACATGAGTACTATGAAGAACAAAGTTACGACCCTTATCCATCATATACTTACAATGAGGAACAATGGTATGAACCATCTACTTCATATGAGTATTATGAGGAACCAAGGATTGAACATCCGGATTCAAGCTTTGAGGATCCAGAACCTTACTCTATCACCCACATAGCCGATAAGATAATAGAACACATTAAAACTATCGAGCGCTGCGTAAAAGAATCCCGCGCAAGGGAAGAGGAGTCCCGCGCAAGGGATGAATTAACTTGTAATAAAGAAGAGATAGTTGAAAATGTAAAAATGGAAGAACAAGTAAGTCAAAAGCCGACACATGAGTTAAACAAAGAAAAAGGTGAGTCCGACAACGTTAAAATTCAAGAAGAGTCTAATTTTAAAGAAATTAATCTCTTGTCACCTTCTTTCGAAAATCATTGTTTAGTACCCACTCATGCTAAGTTTTTAAAAGAGTTAAACACTAACACTAAAATTGACGAAACGGTAAGCATTAAGTTAACAAATGATTAAACTTTGCTAATAAAAGAAGACCCATTTGAAATTAACATTACACCGGTTCCATGTTTTTTTCAAAATTCCTTTATTAGTAATATCACAATTGATAAAGTATAATGCCAAACTACATTTTCGAAAAACTAAGTATTGGTGATTTTTCTCCACTTCAAATACCCATTTTTCTATCTAATCAGAAAATAATAAAATCAATAGGGATAGTTGAGGATGTCTTGGTCCAAACAAATCAAATGGTAACCCCAACCGACTTTGTCATCCTTGATGACGCTCCTCTAGTGTTAGGACGACCTTTAGTAAAGATCCACGAAGCCTTGAAAAATCGAAAGTACAACAATCTATCTATTCAATTAGGGGCATTTAAAAAGAGTGTTGATCTTGAGCGTGCAATGAAATATCCATTCGGAAATAATGACCCCCTAATTGAAGATGAAGATGAACCACCCAGTACAAGAGAAGTAATTGACCACTTTGTTGAAGAAGAGGTCGCCATAGAACAAACCTTTGTGGTTCTTGATAAAAATGAGCAACCAAATAAGGAGTCTCCTAAAGACCCACCTCTCGAGCTCAAAGAACTTCCAAAAGGTTTGGAATATGCTTTTCTAGACAAAGATGGTAAATCACCTGTAATTATTTCATCAAAATTAACTAGTTTAGAAAAAGAAAAATTAACTACACTTTTGAAAAAACACAAAAACGCGATCGCTTGGAATCTTGTAGATATTAAAGGCATAAGTCCTTCCATGTGTACGCATAAAATTTTAATGAATGATGACTATAAATCAGTAATACAACCACAACGTAGAGTAAATCCAAATGTCCAAGAAGTGGTTAAAAACGAAGTCATCAAATTACTTGATGCCAGACTCATTTACCCAATTTCCGATAGTTCGTGTGTAAGTCCCGTCCAAGTAGTTCCAAAGAAAGGTGGTATGACGGTAATAACTAATGAGAAAAATGAATTAATTCCAATAAGAACTGTCACAGGATGGCGGGTATGTATAGATTATCGTCGATTAAATGAGGCAACAAGGAAAGACCACTTTCCTTTGCCTTTTATTGATAAAATAATAGAAAGATTATCCGGTCACAAATTTTATTGTTTCTTAGATGGTTTTTCAGGTTACTTTCAAATACCGATAGCACCCGAAGACCAAGAAAAGACAACATTCACATGTCCCTATGGAACTTTTGCTTATCGACGCATGCCTTTTGGTCTATGTAATGCCCCCACAACCTTTCAACGTTGCATGGTGGCCATCTTCCATGACATGATAGAAAAGACAATGGAAGTCTTCATGAATGACTTTTCTATCATTGGAGATTCATACGACCAATGCCTCGATAACCTTGAACGAATGCTATCTGGATGTGAGAAAACTAACCTCGCCCTTAATTGGGAAAAATGCCATTTCATGGTAACGAAGGGAATAGTACTCGGTCACAAAATCTCAAGCGAAGGAATGGAGGTTGATCGAGCAAAAAATAGACACTATTCCTCGATTACCACCCCCATCCTCCGTTAGAGCTATCAGAAGTTTCCTAGGGCATGCCGGATTTTATAGACGATTTATCAAAGACTTTTCTAAAATCTCAAGGCCTCTAACAAAATTACTTGAAAAAGATGCCCCTTTCATCTTTGACAAGGATTGCAATCAAGCATTTCTAACACTAAAGGAAATGCTAGTCAATGCACCTATCATGATAGCACCATATTGGAAACTACCTTTCGAAATCATGTGTGATGCAAGTGACTTTGCAGTTGGAGCCATCTTGGGACAAAGAAAAGATAGGAATTTTCACCCAATTTATTATGCTAGTAAAACACTTAACGATGCACAAGAAAATTATACAACAACAAAAAAGGAATTACTTGCCGTGGTATTTGCTTTTGATAAATTTCGTTCTTATCTTGTTTTTTTCTAAAACGATAGTTTATAAAGATCATACAGCCATTCGATATCTCTTCAAGAAATAGGATGCTAAACCACGTTTGATTCGGTGGATTCTACTCCTCCAAGAATTTGATATTGAAATAAAAGACAAAAGAGGAGCAGAAAACACCGCAGCAGATCATCTTTCACCCTTGGAAGACCTAGCTTTGGAGGCAACCAGGGATGATCAAATCAATGAAAAATTTCCCAACGGAGTCCCTGGAAATGGTGGAATACCGAGAAGAGCCATGGTACGCCGACTATGCTAATTACCTAGCTAGCGTTATAGTCGCAAAAGGATGGCCACATCATCAAAGAAAGAAATTCTTTACCGATGTGAAGCATTATTTTTGGAAGATCCTTATCTTTTCAAAATGTGTGCTGATCAACTCATCCGTCATGTATACATGGTAGTGAAGCAAGAAGAATTCTCCGCCATTGTCATGAAGGTCCATACAGAGGACATCATGGTGCCCCTAGTACCGCACAAAAGGTATTTGATTCAGGGTTCTATTGGCCAACCATTTATAAAGACGCCCAAAGTCTTGTCAAGACATGTGACGCTTGCCAAAGATCAGGTAATATTTCTTCCAAGAATGAAATGCCACAAAATGGCAATCTTGTTTGTGAAATTTTTGATGTGTGGAGACTCGACTTTATGGGACCATTCCCACCATCAAAAGGAAACAAATATATCCTTGTGGCGGTAGATTACTTGTCTAAATGGGCCAAGGCCAAGGCACTTCCAACAAACGATGGAAGGGTCGTGGTAAGATTTCTGAAAAGATTATTCTCTCGTTTTGGAACACCAAAAGCATTAATAAGTGATAGAGGTACCCTTTTTTGTAACCATCAACTTGAAATTTTTTTAACAAGGTATGGGGTCTATCACCGGGTCTCAACAACATATCACCATCAAACAAACGGACAAGCCGAAGTGACAAATAGAGGTTTAAAAAGAATACTTGAAAAAACCGTAGGGTTAAATAAAAAGGAATGGGCCGATAAATTAGACGATGTTTTATGGGCTTTTCGAACAGCGTACAAAACAACAATAGGTACAACCCCATATAAGCTTGTCTATGGAAAAGGTTGTCATTTGCCAGTAGAAATTGCACACAAGGCCTACTGGGCAATTAAAAACGTAAACGTAAACTTAGACTTAGAAATTGTCGGTAAAAATCGATTTTGCCAATTAAATGAATTAGACGAATTAAGGAATTATGCACACTCTAACTCCGAAATTTATAAGGAAAGAATGAAAAATTTGCATGATAAACACATTAAACCTAATGAATTTCGGGTAGGAGATCAGGTTCTATTGTTTAATTCACGACTTCGACTATTTCCTGGTAAATTAAAGTCTAGGTGGTTAGGACCTTTTTCCATCACCCATATTTTCCCACACGGTGCAGTCGAAATTAAATCTCGGAATGGAATTCCATTCAAAGTCAATGGCCAACAGCTAAAGCTCTACCAAGGATTTATTGAGGATGAGGAGGAAGAAATCTCGTTGCAAGCGGCCGAAGAATAAAACCAAGGTTCAAGCATCAACATCGTACCTTGTAAGTTATGAACATCGGGAAAACATCTAAACCGGTAAGATTTCTAAAACCAAAGTTTCGGGAAATAGGGCACTCACACGAGTCCTTAAAAAAATTAAAATTGCCCGCCCACGGGGCCGTGTCCGCGCAACTGTCGTGATAAAACCCCCTTTTAATTCAGTTTCTTCATTCCACACGCCCCGTTTCCCCAAAAACTCTCTGGTTCCGGCGAAAATTCTTGCAGATTTCAATGTTTCCCCTTCTTCTAACAACGTCAAGGTATGATTCTATCCTTATAATTAGTTAGTTTAAGTACTTGCATGTAGTTTAACATCAAGATTTGGGGAAAAATCTAGGGTTCTTCAACTTGAACCGGATGAAACTCCAAATTTTTGCTTAGATCTGTTAGTATTAGCATAGATACATGTTATAGGAAGTAAATCAACTTGTATTGTGTGTAGACTTGCCCGATTTCTCACAAAAACCCCAAACCCTTGTTATTGAACTGAAAAAGATGAAATTGAAGGGGTAAACGATTTGTTTTGGGAAAAACGGCACTTGGAATTTCATTTCCGGGGAAAACCACCCCTACTGGACCAAAAATTTTCAAGTTTTCGGGCCGGGTCAAAAATGGGAATTTTGGGAAACAGAAGCCTGGACACGGGGTCGTGCTCAGCGAGCACGGGGGCGTGTGTAGCCGATTTCAGGCAAACATGGGGCGTGTCCGCTGAACACGGGGTCGTGTTCAACCGACTGTTTTTAGTTTTCTTCGAAAATTTCACTGTTTCGTGCTAATTGTTTGGTGTTTTCTTTCAGATGGCCATGAAATTTACTAGATTCAACGCAAGTGAGTTGGCTGCTCAGGAGCGTTATGATTTGCTAAGAACTAGGCCCGAGGAGAATCCCCAACAGGTGTGCATGGACACTCTTGAGGCAGTGAACCAAATAGACCGCTTCAACAACATTGTCACCGGCCCACTACGAGCTGCTCTCTGCACTCGGCTTCACCCTGTGCATGAATACAACATGGAATTTTACAGCGCATTCATCTTCAAGACAAGAGCGGACCCGTTTGACAATGAAGGGGTAGAGTTCCGTTGTGGAGGGACTATCTACTCGATCTCAATCGCACAATTTGGGGCAATTGTCGGGTTGTACTCGGAAGAGGATGCTGGAGATGAAGAGAACACCGGAGGTCTTCGCGAGATTCCGGAAAATCAACGCCAAGCTGCTTGGGCTCGGATCGGGGAGGGCAACTATAACCCGAGCCGAACTAAGAGCACAATGTTGAGGGACCCTCTCTATCGCTACATCCACAGGGTTCTCAGCTACTCTCTCTGCCAGAGACATGACAGTGGTGGTGTTGTAGGGTTGCGTGATCTTCTAGTCCTCCATTGCATTCACATCCGTACCAACCTCGATGTTCCATACCTGCTACTCTGGAACATGCACTTGAACCAACTTGCTACTCCCCCGACTCCTATCCTGTTTGGAGGGTGGATTCACTGCCTTTTTCAAACACTTTGTGCCAAGGATGCCGAGGTCCTTTCAAAAAGGACCGTGTTCGGAAAAGGTGGACATGGTCATTTTCCGCTCCATGAACTTGATCTATGAAGCGGATGACGGGACAGTCAGTTTTCAAACAGTTCAAGGGCATGCATGGAACCCTCAAGAAGCACTCGTCCTACACGCTCCACAAATCCGTCCTCCTCCCCAGTACCACTACCAGCCCCAGGGTGATCCGAGTCAATTCTCCTCTCAAGGAGGTGGTTTTCCTAACTTTCAGAGCTTACATGATCTATTGCAGGAAAATCTTATGTGCACCAGGAACACCTACAACATGGCCAGCAACACAAACGCCCGGGTCGGAGTAATAGAGAGAAATATCTCCGACATGCAGGATGATATTGGGAACATCCGAGAGTATATGGCGGGCCACAGAGGGGATGATGACGATGAAGACGAGGACATGGATTGAGCGGGAGGAGTTGGAGGTAGCATCACATGGTTGGAGGTCTAACAGGCTAACCCTTTTATCTCATGAACAATTACGTGGCATGCGTTCCATTTGTTGAACAATTTACTTCCCTTAACACTTTTTAATTTTCTGCATTTCTTTTTTTTTATTTTGTGATGTGGATGATGAAACTTTGGTAAATTAGGATGTTTGTTATTATTTAGTGTGGTATTTCTTAGTAAAACAGGTACCTACAAGGCTTAAAGCACTAAACATTAGTGCCACTAAAGCCGGGACAGCAAAACCGAAGGCAGAAACCTGTTTTAAAAGTTTGCAATTTGTCCACACGGGGTCGTGCCCAGCCGACACGCCCCCGTGTCCACCGCCCAGACCTGCTGTTTGTGTAATTTTTGCAGACTTTTGTCCAACACGGGGTCGTGTTCACCAGACACGCCCCCGTGTCCACCTTCTGTAAGTTTTTGTTAATGGCAATCTGACCACGGGGCCGTGCCCAATGGACACGGGGCCGTGTCCAGATGCCCAGTAACATAAATTTTTGTTTTTAACATAAATTTTTGTTTTTAACACACCTTTTTACACATTCAATCAACCTAAAAACTTATGTTTGGGACACATTGAGGACAATGTGTAATTTAAGTGGGGGGGGGGGATGCTAAAACCTTGAATTTTGCAAGTCCTAATTACAAGCCTTACACAAAACTCTATTGGAACCGCTAAACACCCCAAATTTTTTCAAAAACTTTTCATTTTTTTACTTGTCTTGGTTTAAATTGGGAATAACAAGTTCTAAAAAGGTTATATTTTTACGAATTTACAACCGATAGCGTCTTGATAAAAAGAACCAACATAAGAAAATTATGAAACGACATGACAAATCTAGTTAAAATTTGATTATATATACTCGATCACATTAAAAACCCATTCCCACAAAAAGTGAGTTTTGAGCCTTTAATTGAGCATACAAATACACATCCTTAAACTAAATGCTCATTTTTCGTTTCTTGTGTGAATAGCCGCTTGGTTTCTTACGACTCTAGAACTTGCCATGACGATACATTCCCGGTCATTAAACTAAATGCTCATTTTTCATTTCTTGTGTGAATTTTCGTTTCTTGTGTGAATAGCCGCTTGGTTTCTAACCCTTTTTCATTCAATACCATTATTTACTTTTTTTTACCACCTACCCAAAATCCCCTTAGTTAACCTCTTTGAGCCTAAACCTTTCATTTCTTAACCCACAAAACAAACACCCTTTACCAACCAAAACCCCTTTTTCATTTTAAACCTTTATTTTAGTAAAAAGCTCGGTTTTCATGTGACATTCCTTATCAATATATATATATATATATATATATATATATATATGTGTGTGTGTGTGTGTGTGTGTGTGTGTGTGTGTGTGATGACTAGCAATAAACAAACAAGTTCCTCAAAAGAAACTTTGTTTGAAAAATGCTACGTTTGAATAAAAAGTCACAAAAATAAAAAGTTTTACGAAACCGGCGCTTTTTACGCCTTTCGCTCTTTTCTACTAACCACTAACCTAAAACCACCTACCTTTAACCCAAGCCTAACCCTTCCCCAAAGTCCTCTTGATATTTACAAAGGTTTATAGTTAAAAAGGATGAGGATTGATTGCTTGGCAAGCATATGGCAGAAGTAAGTTCTATGCCGGTCTTGAGTGTTTCACAAAAATACATCTTCGGCCGAGTGTTGAGTGATCTCCCGTGAGGTATGTTAACTTGTATATAAATGGAATTTTAAAGAGGCATGTTATGCCCAAATAAGTAATTTCTCTTATGTTATGTTCAAAATAAATCATAACGAATAGGATTGTAAATAACATAAAAATAAAGCCTAATAAAGATCTTGGAATCCCGACACTCAAGACAAGCCCAAAAACTTCTCTTCTACCCATTCCATTTGGGTGTGTAAGCCACATTATAAAGAGTTTTGCTTGAGGACAAGCAAAGATTCAAGTGTGAGGGTATTCGATGTGTGTAAAATGCAACATATAAAATACATCAAATGAGGCATAAAACTAACCCTTTTTTAGTACTAATGTTGGAAAAAGTGTGCTTTTGTCTTCTTTTTGTATTTTCAGTATTAAATGAGCGCAAATGGACAAAAGAAGCAAAAATACAGCTAAATCTAACACAGATACAAGAAAAGGAATAAAGGTGGCATGCCGACCCCTCGACGGCATCTTCCCAAACAAAAAAAAAAAAGAGATCAGAAGGCTGAACACGCCCCGTGCCCAGCAGACACGGGGGCATGCTCAAGTGTCTGCAGAAAAGACAAAGTTATAGAAGCTTCTATTTCCCAACACGGGGGCGTGCCCAGCTCCACACGGCCGTGGTCAACGCTAAGATTTGCAGAATCCAAGCAAATCTTGATAGTACAGATACACTTCTGCACATGGGCCGTGCCCAGCGGACACGGGGGCGTAGTCAACTAATGCAAAGAAACTGCAATTAATGATGAAAGAAAAAGTGGATGGACACGGGGCCGTGCCCAATGGACACGGGGCCGTGTCCGGGCTTCTGTGCAGGCTATAAATAGAGGTGCTTGGTTTACTTCAAATGCATCCCTTGGCAAACCACCTCCCTCCCACTTCACCCACACTCCACCACCATCACAACACCCACATCCACCACCATCATCCATCATAGAGTGTGTGTAGTAGTCTCGGGATCCAAGATTGATAGTAAGAGTTCTTGACAATCAAAGGCCATGTTTGCCTAAGTCTCTTACATCACTTGGTGAAGACAAGCATTTAGTGTAATACTTTTTTTTTTAATCTTTTCGCACTTTTTATTTGGTTTTGTATTAATAACTTTAACAACTAGTTTCTTATGTTGAATGTGAAACTTCCTTATCATTTGTCCGTGGTGTCTTGGCGTTATTTTACTGTCTATATAAAATAAAAGATTTACACCATTCATATTTCTACGGTCTATATAGAGATATGTTGGCTACCTGGTCGGGGGTTAAGGGAATGGTTTGGTAAGGTTCTTGCCTTGTTCAGTGTATAGATCCTGCAAGGACCTGGGTCAAGCTTACTAGGACCTCCTTCAATACCCACTGGTATTGGATGGCGGGGGTGCGAATGGCAACAAGAAGAATGCGGTGGGGGTTGCTCCTTGTTATCACCCTCCGGCGTGAGAATAAGTATTTGCTTTGGAAGCAAGATAAGTGTTAAGTAGTAATTGTGAGTGAGCAGATTAGCATTACCTGAAACCTGGTTTGAAGTTGGTATTTATAGCCGAAAAGTGAAGGAGAATGGCGAATGGGCTGCTTGATGGACCTTGGGCCTGACTGAAAAATTGTAGCTTTCATAGGCCTATGTAACAACTCTCACCAAAACTATTATTTATTATTTATTTTGTTCAATAGAAAACCCTAATTAAGACCCCCAAGTAGTATTGCACGACCCCTAAAATTTTCAGAATAGTTGGAATAAGGATCAGGGCCCCTAAAATTCAAGGGGGGTAAACCCTAATTGATGATTATCATCACAGTTTGCTGTCGAAATCGAATTTTAACGAACGGTCAGCTAAGCTAAGCTAGTAATAGACGTGGCTACCCTATGCTAAAAGTAACCCGTCGTGCCACGCGCAGGAACCAGGTGCCCCTGGCGTGCCACGCGGGGGAGCCCATTTTCCAGTATAAATAGAGGACTTTGGCACTTGAAGTTTGGCGTTGGTTCGACGTTAAAATTCAATACGTGCAATGAGATATCCTCTGTTTACTAGATAACACACACAATCACGAAATTCTGCCGCGACAACAGAGTAATAACTCGATCGCTATTACGATTCTATGTCCGATCGATTGAAACTATCCAATGGATGTTTAAGTGTTGCCCACATTAGGGTTATACTTTGTCATTCGTCGTGAAGTCGATGGATGTTAGGTATCGCACTTTGTCATTCGTTGTGAGGGTTTGTATCTCGTGAGTTATCGTAAATGCTGTATTAGTTACTAACCTAGTTCGTGTGCATTGTTGTTTAAATTAGGTTATCAGCCTTATCAGTAGGCTAAACTCTGCCCGTTTAAACTTGCAATGTGAGTCATTCTCTTTTTATCAACAATGTTTTACAATACTCCAAATTATTTTCAAAAGTTATAATTACAGGGATTAAATCATGGTTATCTTGAATCACTAGCTAGTGGGGTATTGTGCACATTACTAATTTCTCATGGTTAGGCTAATAAATCCTAACAATGATAATCATCACTACTTGGGTGAAAGGACCCAATAGTGGTATGACCATCGTCACCAGGAGGTGACACGGCCAGATAATAGTAAGATAAAAGCCATTGTAATCGCTCTTATGCTGTAATTGATAGCTAAGTGTCATTTTGTTAACTTCGAATGATTCACCAGTATTTCCCCGCTGACAAAAATCTTTTTAAAACATGTTTCAGGCGACCTCCTGTGAATCAAGGAAAAAGTGCTACGGAGCACTAATCAAGCTTGAAGGGTGGCTCAGTTAAATAAATAAACATGTTTTGTAAACCAAGGAATTTCCTCGGGAAATTCCTCTATTGTAAATTACGGGGTTAATCCCAAGTTATGAAATAAAATAATTGGGCGTTTTCAAGTTTAAAGATCCTGCTAAAATCTTCCGCTACCAAATCAAATAATAAATACCACGGGTTTTTCTGCCCCACGGCTCCTGGACCGGGTAAAACTGGGATAGGGGTCGTGACAGAAAAAGGTGGTATCAGAGCCACTGATTCAAGCCAATTAAGTATTTAAAAATACTTAATTTTTCTGATTGCCCTTCTGTGATTCTGTGAAATTTTAGTTACAAGAATTTAACTTAGAATTTTGTGTGTTTCTTCATGTATGCTAACAGCATGAATGAACTATCAGAAGCCCTTCAAAACTTTACTATCCATACTACAGATATGGATACTACTACGGGCTATCAGGCTGATGTTGAGGAGCCAATGGTATTCCGGGCTCAACCCGAGGATAAACCAAAGGTGAAAAAGAGAAGAAGGTTTGTAGGCTGGAGTCGGGTGCGTAGGAAAAAAAAACCCACGATATCGAAAGCAAAAGTTAAAAAGGTTGAGGATCCCAAGGATAAGGGAAAAGGGATAGAGATTGGAGAGTGTTCTGGGCAAGCTCAAGAAATGCCACCCTGGGAGGAGTTAGATCATAAACTGGCAATTAGTGATCTCATCGGACCTGCCGATGAGGACTTTTTCTATTACCCAGTTGAATCTCAACTATCAGTAAATTTGGAGCCGGCTATCCCAAATCCCATTGTGAACCCCCAACCTCTACCCGCAGAACTGGAAGAATGGTGGACCACTGACTGGAAATTTCAGAACCTTTTAAATAACCCTAACACCTTTTTCCCTCAGTTCAACCCGGAGCCTGCACCAAACCCACGAATGAGTAATGAGAACTTGGCTGAACTCCGCCACTATGGCGAGGAGCTAGTAGATGCAGGGAATAGAACCCGGGAAGTGGGAGAACAGATCTCCTGGATGTACGACGAGAGGGAACGCCGTTTCTGAAGTGCCAGCTGACGGGGATAGTATGTGGTGGTGTGATGTGTTTGTTTAATAGTTATGAAATAATAAATAATATAATCTCGTAAAATAACTTAGAATAAAACCTTTGTAAGATAATCAGTGTGTATGGATGCATACTACTAAAAATGTATAAAATCGGATAGTCGCAAGGTCGACAATTTGGCTGTACATGTTAGTGTGATTAAGTGTTTTTCCGTCTTTCTTTTATTTGACTATTTGTTAATTTACAGTATGGGTAAGCAAAGAGTTTCGGACATCTATTGGCAACTAGATAATTCACCAAAAGATAAGGGAACCTTATCTCAAGCGAATTCATCAAAATATTCAGCAGATACTAAGGAAGGAATATTTGTTCGTAAGGCACAGTTTGAGGATCACTAACCGCTAAGAAAAGACGTCGGATTATTAGAAAAAGTCAAGAGAAAGAAATGGCCAATAATAAGGAAACTCAGGAAATAAGTAATAAACCCCCATGGGAAGACGAATTAGATGAAAAATGGGCAGATCTCTATATGTTAGCCACTACAGCAGTAAATGCCAACCTTTAATTAAGTTAAACTGCCAAACCTGGACCAACCAAAAAAATTAGATATCAACACTTTTATCCAGTACTAGCACCCATATCATCTATAAGCCAGAAACTCTAGTAAAAAGAAATAGAATAAAAGCATGCCAAGTAGAATATCCCTAGCTAGACTAAAATGCACAACCCTAGTATATTTTAAATTTCAGTTGTAAGTTGTAATAGGCATGTATATAAATAAAAGTCGACTATTTTAGCTATACGTGTTTGCTGTATTTTCGTGCGATTACTTTATTTACATTTGAGTGAAATTATTCGTATCAATAACTTATCTATATATTGTTAGTTACCAGATGGAACACGCTGTGAATGAACTAGTTAATAAAGTTAATCAATTAGAAAACCATAATGAGGATCACTTCTTAAATCGACAAGATATAGAAAACATTGTCGCTCAGGGAATAGCTAACGCTATTCCGGCAATCGTCGCTACAGTTAAAGGTCCTATTGAGCCATCACAAGCTCACCCCAGTAAACGCACGCGCGACGATAATTTCAGTAACAGTGTTAACGGAGGAGGCGATAACGACAATTTAATTCAGGTCCCAATACTCAAAAGAATGAAAGCTGCAACACCTGGTTCCACTTACAAGGAATTTCTTGCCTGTAAACCAACTGAATTTGCAGGCACTGAAGGGGTGACCGCCGCACTGCACTGGTTAGAGAAAACTGAAGCAGTAATTAAAATAAGTAAATGCGTGGAAGAAGATAAAGTCATGTACGCTTCTCACCTTTTTAAGGAAGAAGCACTAGAATGGTGGAATACGGTGTTGCAAGCCAAGGGAAGTGACTTGGCTTATGCTATGAATTGGGAAGAATTTAGACAAATGGTGGAAAGAAAATTTTGTCTCGAATATGAAAAGGAACAAATGGCAAACAAGTTCCTGAGCCACCGAATGGTGGATGTTAACTATCGAGGTTATACTTCGAACTTTTCGAGTATGCCAGAATTGTGCCAACTCTGGCTTCGCCAGAGCCAGTACTTATTTCTCGCTGCATTTGGGGTTTGATTAGCGAGATCCGTAATATTGTCAAAGCTTCCAGACCCCGCACAATTGATGATGCGGTGGAGTTAGCCAATACCTTGACAGATGAACTGGTACGCACGCGAGAAGAGAACAGAAAGAAGGAATTCGTTCACAAAATTTCCCAAGGATTCAGAGGGGGTAATGCTAGCAACAACTTCAGGAAAAGAGGAACTGGGAAATCCTCCACTATTCCGTTTTGTAGTACCTGCAAAAAAAAGCATTTTGGAAGATGCAAAGGGTATTGCAATTTCTGCAAAATTCCAGGGCATCAGGAAGAAGATTGCCGGAGGAAGAAATCAACAATCTGCTTCAACTGTGGAGAAGCTGGACATTTTAGACCAGATTGCCCTAAACTGGTCAAACCAGCTGACAATAAGGCTAAACCTGCAGAAGGAACTACCAAGAGGAATGCAAGAGCCTTCCAATTGACTACACAAGAAGCAGATCTGATTCCGGATGTAATAGCGGGTACGTTTCTAGTTCACAACGTATATGCGAAGGTATTATTTGACTCTGGTGCAAACCAAAGTTTTATAAATACTTCGTTCTGCCAAGCTCTTAAGTTACCATTAACCAAACTTAGACAGATTTATACAGTAGAAACAGCCGACGGTAACTCTGTTAGTATAGATCGAGTCTTGTAGGAAGGTAAAATAGAACTGTCAGGTCATAAATTTTCTGCAAACCTGTTACCCATGAACTTAGCTGGATTCGATGTTGTGTTAGGAATGGATTGGTTAGTAGCCAACCATGCTCGAATCCTTTGTGAAAAGAATTCTATAGAAATTCAGGCGCCATCAGGAAAAATAATTGTGGTTATAGGGAATAAGCGATGAAAGCCAATGAAATTTATTTCAGTCATGAAAGTGGCCAGTTATTCAAGAAAGCAGGGAATAGCATATATGGTTTCGTTAGTGGTTAATACCAAAAGTAAAGACTTAAGGATATTCCAGTAGTATCAGAATACCCGGATGTATTCCCAGAAGAACTACCTGGATTACCACCCGAGAGGGAAGTAGAATTTAGGATTCATCTAATTCCTGGAACTACACCGATAGCTAAGGCACCTTATCGGTTAGCAACCACCGAAATGTTAGAATTGAAAAAGCAGTTAGATGAATTACTAAGCAAAGGATTTATATAACCTAGTTCCTCCCCTTAGGGAGCACCAGTGTTGTTTGTGAAAAAGAAAGATGGTTCGATGAGAATGTGTATCGATTATAGGGAATTGAACAAAGTTACAATTAAGAATCGATACCCCTTACCTAGGATTGATGATCTTTTTGATCAGCTTCAAGGAGCTAGATATTTCTCTAAGATAGATTTACGCTCCAGATATCATCAATTGAAGGTACAAGAAGAAGACATACCTGAAACTGCTTTCAGAACTTGGTATGGTCATTACGCGTTTACAGTCATGCCATTCGGATTAACAAATGCTCCTGCAACATTTATGGATATGATGAACAGAATCTGTAAACCATATCTGGATAAATTTGTAATTGTCTTCATCGACGATATACTTATTTATTCCAAGAATCAGGAAGAACATTGTCAACACCTGCATGCACTCTTAACTTTGTTAAGAAAAGAAAAGCTTTACGCCAAATTCTCCAAGTGCGAATTTTGGCTCCAGGAGGTGCAATTTTTAGGACACATGGTGAATATGAAGGTATTCACGTAGATCCCTCCAAAATAGAAGCAATCACCAAATGGAAGGTCCCGCAATCAGCTATGGAAGTTAGAAGTTTTCTAGGATTAGCTGGGTATTATAGGCGATTCATTAAGGATTTTTCTAAGATAGCCGTGCCATTGACTAAGCTAACCTGTAAAGCGGTGAAGTTTGAATGGGGACCTAGGCAAGAAGAGGCTTTTAAAATTTTAAAGCAAAGATTAACAAATGCTCCAATTCTTGCTTTACCAGAAGGAACAGAAGATTTTGAAGTTTACTGTGATGCTTCTAAATTAGGATTAGGATGTGTGTGAATGCAACGCAAAAAGATAATTGCGTATGCCTCAAGGCAATTGAAGAAGCATGAGGAAAACTATACGACTCATGATTTAGAATTAGGAGCAATAATTTTTGCCCTTAAAATTTGGAGACATTATCTGTATGGAAGTAAGTTTACCGTCTATACGGATCATAAGAGTTTAAGATACATATTTGGGCAAAAAGAATTGAACATGAGGCAAAGGAGATGGATGGAAATTTGAAGTGACTACGACTGTGATATTCAATATCACGAAGGAAAAGCAAATGTACTCGCTGATGCTCTAAGTCGTAAGTATCATGAAAAGCAAAAGCGAGTTTGTGCCCTTAGATTAAATCTTCAAGTAGATTTAATGGAACAATTGATAAATGTTCAGGAAACAGCAATCAAGGATGATGCTGAAGGAATGAAAGGAAGTATAAAGGAACTAGAGCAAGGTACCGATGGAATTTGGAGATTCCACAAGAAAAGGACTTGGGTACCTAAGCAAGGAAATTTAAGGGATAAGGTTTTAGAGGAAGCCCATAAATCTAGGTATCCCACGCACCCAGGAAACAATAAGATGTACCAAGATTTAAGAAATAATTTCTGGTGGATAGGAATGAAAAAGGACATAGCTAAATATGTATCTAAGTGTCTAACTTGTTCGCAAGTTAAGGCAGAACACCAGAAACCTTCAGGGTTACTTCAACAATTGGAAATGCTTGTTTGGAAAAGGGAATTAATAACCATGGATTTTGTTACTAAGTTGCCCAAAACCAGAAAAGGTAATGATGCAATTTGGGTAATTGTGGATCGATTAACCAAATCAGCTCATTTTCTACCCATGAAGGAAACTTTTAGTATGGAAAGATTAGCAAAACTATACGTAGACGAAATAGTATCCTTAGATGGAGTGCCACTCTCCATTATATCGGACAGGGATAGTCGTTTCACTTCACATTTCTGGACGAGTTTTCAAGAGGCAATGTATAACAACCCTCTGTGAAACCGACACCCTCATAATATTTCTGACACCCTAATATATCCTAAAAATATCCCAATATGTCTTTATATGCACCCCATATGTGAAAACCGAGCCCCAAAGTAGATTATAATATATATAGTAAATTAAAAACAATAAATAATAAGTTGAGGCGGGCCGCATGGGACCTCACCTCAACTTAACGCGGGCCGCATCAGGGTGTGAACCGGACTCCGCTGAAATCATAAGTTCATGCGGGCCGCGTATAAGATAGCCTAAGTTCATGCGGGCCGCGAGCGTCCAAATGGTGGCGCAGCCCTGAGCTGACACGTGTCGAGAGCGTGTCGAACCTAGTGGTGACCGGGCCAAGCTATACGTTGACCGGAGATTGACGCGGGCCGCGTAAGGGTTAGCCTTACTTAACGCGGTCCGCGTGAAGACGCGATATCAGCCCTATAAATAGAAGGCAACGGCCTTCAGTCCGTCTCGCTCAACTTCTTTCTTTCTTTCTTAATTTTCTGTAGTGGCGTTACTATACCCGGGCATTATACCCCCTAAAATAGCGAGGTTCTGCTACGATGTAAGTATTATAACCCCTGGAGACATATTAGATACGCTGCCCGATTGATCTAGGGTTCCGTAACGGCTGTCGTGGTTCTGCCCGACGTAGTCGTTGGAATGCCGTCTCGGGGAGGGTATTACTAATGTTAAAATGGGTTATTATACTAACACACGTGCATTTGTGTAAATTATAGATATTCACCAGGAAACCCTAAAGAATAACCTAAAACAGCAATGTGAGTTTTATTTAAACCTGATTAAACTGGGATTCACAAATGTAATTGCGGGATCGCCCTCAATACTGTTCACTGTGAATTTTATTTAAACCTGATTAAACTGGGATTCACTCACCAGTATTTCCCACTGACAAAATGTTTTTAAAAGGCATTTCAGGTAACAAAATGTGAAAGCCAAATAGAAGCCAGCTGGACAGCACTGGAGGCTTGGAAAAGTGGCAATAAAGTTACCTAAGAATAAAATTGATGTTTTTATTAAATAAATAGGATTTATTCCTATGAAACATGTGTATTGAAAACTTGGGTTTTTACCCATATGTTTAATGTTATAAAACATGGTGGTTTACTCTGATTAAATATTTCCTAACTATGGTCCTGATGAAAATTTCCGCTGCTAAATTGGATAAATAAATGTGATACCACCGAAACTGGTTCACGGCCGCCCGTTCCCGGGAACTAGGGACCGGGGGTTGTGACAGAAGGTGGTATCAGAGCTATGCCACTGATTCAACCACAGAAGTGTTCTCCTGACATCAAAATTTAAAGTGTTAGGAAATAAATTATGGAAATACGTGTATAATTGTATTTCTTGCTATGTGTTATCTGACTATTTGTTAGTTTACAGTATGAGCGACCAAGGACCTTCTGACGCCTATCGTCAACTGTCTGGTTCGCCTAGGAGCGAAGGCACCTCCTCTTCTCAGCCTGCCCTCTCGGGGTATTCTACTGACACAGAAGAAGGAATCTTTGTGTTTAAGGCTCAGTCTAAAGAGCCATTTCCTCAGAAAAAGAGGGGATGGTTCAGTAGGGGAGCACACGAGCGTAGGAAAAGAATGAAAAAGTTGCAGGAACAGCGAGTGTTAGCCGCAGCAAAAAGAGAAACTGATGCTTATAATCAGGACATGCTCAATAGGGGTATCGCTAATATCCATATTTTAGCAACCACTGCTGCTGACCCAAACCTGGAACAAATGCTAGCACCCCAACCACAAAATCCTGACCAACCCATGGAAGTAGAAAACCAGATAGAAATACCTGATTACAACCCGGAGGAGATACCTAGGGTACCTGCACCAGATCCCCTAGACCCAAACAACTACGACCCCTGGTGGGACGATGTTAGGGACTACGTGCAACAAAACCCAATACAGGAAAATGTGCCAATGCCCAACTTAGGAGCTTACCCAGGGTTAGATCCTCAAGATCCCTACAACATTAGTGATGCATATGTTAGGGAAATTTTAGAGAATCCATACCCGTACCAGGCCCCTATGCCTCCGTATCAGGAACCCGTACCCCAGTTTCCAAACCCAGTCCTAGAACCTGCACCCCCAATGAGTGTAGAAAATGTCCAAGAACTTAGGACTTTTGGGGAGGAAATTTTAGAAAGCAGTGAGAGAATGCGACAGGTGGGAGAACGCCTCGTATGGAAATACGATGAGCGTAATATGGATTTTTGGATGAATCCATATCAGTGAATGCGATGGCAGGAACGGTATTAATAATAATAATAATAATAATAATAATAATAATAATAATAATAATAATAATAATAATAATAATAGTAATAATAATGATAATAATAACAATAATAATAAACTAATATATGTGTGTATGTGTTAGAAAAAAAAAACTACGGATGCCTACTATTAGTATTGTAGCTTTACATTTCAGTCAGTATTGTAATTTAAATTTTAGTACTGGTGTGTAATGATGCATACTATATAAATAGAGTAAAAGTCGCAATGCTCGACGCTTTTGGTTAAAAGTGCGTGTCATGTGATTGGCTATATTCAAATATTAATTATGATATTAATATTTGGTAATTGTTTAAAATTCAGATGGCCGATGAGGGAAAAAAAAAAGAAAATCTGAATAACGATAACCAGAGTAACAATAACGTGGTTAATGAGAATCCAAACAACAATGGAAACCAAATGGATAATAGTGCCGTTCAACATATAGTGGCACAAGGAATTATAGATGCAATGCCAATTATTATTCAAACAGTTCAAGAAGCAAATAATAAAAGTAAGAATAGTAGTAAGCGACCAAGTGAACCGGAACACAGCGTGAACAATGGACCCGTACTTCAAGCGCCCATTCCCAAAAGAAGAAGAACCATGCCATATGGTTGTTCTTACAAAGAATTCTGGTCCTGTAAACCAATAGAATTCTCGGGCAATGAAGGACCCATTGCAGCCTTACGCTGGATAGAGAACACTGAGGCTGTTCTAAAAATAAGCAAATGTGCTGAAGAAGATAAGATAATGTTTGCTTCAAATCTGTTTAAAAATGCAGCCTTAGAATGGTGGAACACTATCCTCCAGTCAAGAGGAAGTGATAGGATTTATAACATGGAATGGGAGGAATTTAAAAATATGGTAGAAAGGAAATTCTGCCTCCCAATGAAAAGGAACAGATAGCAAATAAGTTTCTGAATCTTAGAATGACCGGGGTAGACAGTAAGGGTTACACTACCACATTCTTTGAATATGCTAGGATAGTACCTACCCTTGCATCACCTGAACCGGTATTAATCTCCCGTTATATCTGGGGATTAATTGGAGAAATTAGACATGTAGTCAAGGCAGCTAGACCTCAAACTATAGAAGAAGCTGTAGAACTAGCCAATACCTTGACAGATGAGTTAATCCGTACTAGAGAAGAAGACCAGAGGAGAAACCTAACCCAAAGGCTTACCCAAGAATTCCGTTCTGGGAATTCCAACCGTAGAAATATAGGTTCTACCTCTGCACCATACTGCAGGAACTGCAAGAAGAAACATTCTGGAAGATGCTCTACTTACTGCAATTACTGTAAGGCGCCAGGACACAAGGAAGAAAATTGCAGAAGAAAAGCCAGTAATGGAATGTGCTACAACTGTGGAGAAAAAGGTCATATTAAGACAAACTGCCCAAAATTGACTCCAGCTGCAAACAACAAGAATACTAAAAATGCTAGAGCATTCGTTTTAACTGCAGATGAAGCCAGGATGATTCCAGACATAATTGCTGGTACGTTTTTAGTTAATGATATTTTTGCGAAAGTATTATTTGACTCTGGTGCAAACCAAAGTTTTATTAATACTTCATTTTGCAAACTCCTAAATCAATCATTAACTAAACTACCACAAGAATGTTTAGTAGAAACCGCAAATGGAGAAATCGTTAGAATTTCTGAAATCTTGCAGGGAGCAAGAATAGAAATTTTTAATCAAAAGTTTATTGCAAACCTTTACCCAATAAATCTGGCTGGATTTGATGTTGTGTTAGGTATGGATTGGTTAATAGCCAATAAAGCCAGTATTTTATGTGATAAAAAGGTAATTCAAGTAAAATCACCAAGAGGTGAAAAGATCACAATTAAAGGAGATAAGCCATCTAGATCCACTAAATTCATCTCTGTGATGAAAACTACAAGTTGTATAAGGAAAGGATCTATAGTGTATTTGATTTCTATAATCACTAAAACGAAAGGAAAAGAATTAAAAGACATTCCAGTAGTGTCCCAGTTTTCAGATGTCTTTCCAGAAGAATTGCCAGGACTACCGCCAGACAGGGAAGTTGAATTCAGAATTCACCTGTTACCAGGGACAGCACCGATTGCCAAAGCACCTTACCGTTTGGCACCCGCTGAAATGCAAGAACTGAAGCAACAGCTAGACGAATTGTTGGAGAAAGGATCCATACAGCCAAGCTCATCGCCATGGGGAGCACCGATTTTATTTGTCAAGAAGAAGGACGGATCAATGCGTATGTGCATTGACTACCGTGAATTGAACAAAGTCACGATTAAGAATCGGTATCCATTACCGAGAATCGATGATTTGTTTGATCAACTTCAAGGAGCTCGATTTTTCTCTAAAATCGATTTAAGATCAGGATATCATCAACTAAAGGTACAGGAAGATGACATTCCTAAAACCGCATTCAGAACAAGGTATGGTCATTATGAATTTACTGTCATGCCATTTGGTTTAACCAATGCCCCAGCCGCATTTATGGACATGATGAACCGAATATGTAAGCCATATTTGGATAAATTCATAATTGTTTTCATAGATGATATTCTAATTTACTCTAAAAGTAAAGAGGAGCATGCAAAGCACTTGCACTTACTTTTAAGTTTATTGAGAAAGGAACAGCTTTATGCTAAATTTTCAAAGTGTGAGTTTTGGTTAAAACAAGTACAATTTCTCGGACATTTAGTTAGCCATGAAGGAATTCATGTAGATCCAACAAAAATCGAGGCAATTACCAAATGGAAAACCCCAGAGTCACCAACTGAAGTTAGAAGTTTCTTAGGATTGGCCGGTTATTATAGAAGATTTATCCGAGATTTTTCTAAGATAGCCATTCCTTTAACCAAGTTAACCTGTAAATCTGTTAAGTTTGAATGGGGACCAAAACAAGAAGAAGCCTTTAGAATTCTTAAGCAAAGATTAACCCATACACCCATACTAGCGTTACCAGAAGGAACTGAAGACTTTGTAGTCTTTTGTGACGCTTCTAAGTTAGGTTATGGATGCGTATTAATGCAACGTCAAAAGGTTATAGTTTATGCCTCTAGACAGCTTAAGAGTCATGAAGAAAATTATTCAACCCATGATTTGGAATTAGGAGCCATAATTTTTGCCCTTAAGATTTGGAGACATTATCTTTATGGTAGTAAGTTTACCATATTCACAGATCATAAGAGTTTAAGATATGTCTTCGGGCAAAAAGAACTGAATATGAGGCAAAGACGATGGATGGAGTTACTTAGTGATTATGATTGTGATATCCAGTATCATGCAGGAAAAGCCAATGTAGTGGCTGATGCTTTAAGTCGAAAATATCACGAAAAGCCAAAAAGGGTACGTTCTCTTAAATTAAATCTACAAGTAGATTTAAACAATCAGATTAGAAAAGCACAAGAATCAGTAATCAAGGAGGATACTGTAAAATTAAAAGGAATGATTAAGGAATTAGAACAAGGAACAGATGGAATTTGGAGGTTCCATAAAAAGAGAATGTGGATACCTAAATTAGAAAATTTACGTCACCGTATATTAGAAGAAGCTCATAAGTCTAAATATACGATGCATCCAGGAAGTGATAAAATGTACCAGGATTTAAGGAAAAATTTCTGGTGGATAGGAATGAAAAAGGATGTAGCAGCTTATGTTTCTAAATGTTTAACTTGCTCACAAGTTAAAGCTGAACATCAGAAACCCTCAGGTTTGTTACAACAATTAGAATTGCCAGTCTGGAAATGGGAATTGATAACAATGGATTTTGTTACCAAATTACCCAAAACAAGGAAAGGTAATGATACAATCTGGGTGATTGTAGATAGACTAACCAAGTCAGCTCATTTCTTACCAATGAAGGAAACCTTTAGTATGGAACAATTAGCCAAATTATATGTAAATGAAATTGTTTCATTACATGGAATTCCTTTATCAATTGTTTCTGATAGGGATAGCCGTTTTACCTCTCATTTTTGGTCAAGTTTCCAAAAAGCAATGGGAACCAGGTTAAATCTAAGCACAGCTTATCATCCTCAAATGGATGGACAAAGCGAAAGGACAATTCAGACAATGGAGGACATGCTTAGAGCTTGTGTAATTGATTTTGGAGGTAATTGGGACGAACACTTACCTTTAATAGAATTTTCTTATAATAACAGTTATCACACAAGTATCAATGCTGCACCATTCGAAGCACTTTATGGACGAAAGTGCAGAACCCCAGTCTGTTGGGCAGAAATTGGGGAAAAACAATTATCTGGACCTGAGATAGTACAAGAAACAACTGACAAAATCATTCAAGTCAAGGAACGACTGAAAACAGCACGTGATCGACAAAAGAGCTATGCCGATAACAGACGCAAACCATTAGAATTTCAAGTAAGAGATAAAGTATTATTAAAAGTCTCTCCCTGGAAAGGAGTAGTAAGATTCATCAAAAGAGGAAAGCTTAGTCCCAGGTATATTGGACCTTTCAAAATTCTTAAAAGAATAGGACCTGTAGCCTATCAACTACAACTGCCAGAGGAAATGGCAGGAATACATGATGTATTTCATGTATCTAATCTCAAAAAGTGTTTAGCTGATGAATCACTCGTAGTACAACTCAAATTTGTAGAGAGGCCTCTACAGATTGAAGATAGAAAAATTAAAAATCTCAAGCATAAGAGATTAGTTCTGGTCAAAGTAAAGTGGGACTCCAAAAGAGGAACTGAATACACATGGGAACTTGAATCAGAAATGCAAAAGAAATATCCACACTTATTTCAGTAGATCTCGATGACGAGCTCTAAAACAAGGTGGGGAGGATATAACAACCCTCTGTAAAACCGACACCCTCATAATATTTCTGACACCCTAATATATCCTAAAAAATCCCAATATGTCTTTATATGCACCCCATATGTGAAAACCGACCCCCAAAGTAGATTATAATATATATAGTAAATTAAAAACAATAAATAATAAGTTGAGGCGGGCCGCATGGGACCTCACCTCAACTTAACGCGGGCCGCATCAGGGTGTGAACCGGACTCCGCTGAAATCATAAGTTCATGCGAGCTGCGTATAAGATAGCCTAAGTTCATGCGGGCCGCGAGCGTCCTAAATGGTGGCGCAGCCCTGAGCTGACACGTGTCGAGAGCGTGTCGAACCTAGTGGTGACCGGGCCAAGCTATACGTTGACCGGAGATTGACGCGGGCCGCGTAAGGGTTAGCCTTACTTAACGCGGGCCGTGTGAAGACGCGATATCAGCCCTATAAATAGAAGGCAACGGCCTTCAGTCCGTCTCGCTCAACTTCTTTCTTTCTTTCTTAATTTTCTGTAGTGGCGTTACTATACCCGGGCATTATACCCCCTAAAATAGCGAGGATCTGCTACGATGTAAGTATTATAACCCCTGGAGACGTATTAGATACGCTTCCCGATTGATCTAGGGTTTCGTAACGGCTGTCGTGGTTCTGCCCGACGTAGTCGTTGGAATGCCGTCTCGGGGAGGGTATTACTGATGTTAAAATGGGTTATTATACTAACACACGTGCATTTGTGTAAATTATAGATATTCACCAGGAAACCCTAAAGAATAACCTAAAACAGCAATGTGAGTAATCTCCTTTTCGTAAACTGTTTTTACAAAACCTTACATACTTTTCTATGCGAATAACAGTTATTGAGTATTTGTAAGAATACAATTATCATGGGTATGTTGGGGTTTTGTATACAAAATTGGTTACAACCTGGTTAAGGAGTAACATTTCCACAAGTCGGGTGTCGACAGTACCAACGGGTGATAATTGATATAACTTGGAAACAAATGTAATTGCGGGATCGCCCTCAATACTGTTCACTGTGAATTTTATTTAAACCTGATTAAACTGGGATTCACTCACCAGTATTTCCCACTGACAAAATGTTTTTAAAACGCGTTTCAGGTAACAAAATGTGAAAGGCAAATAGAAGCCAGCTGGACAGCACTGGAGTCTTGGAAAAGTGGCAATAAAGTTATCTAAGAATAAAATGGATGTTTTTATTAAATAAATAGGATTTATTTCTATGAAACGTGTGTATTGAAAACTTGGGTTTTTACCCATATGTTTAATGTTATAAAACATGGTGGTTTACTCTGATTAAATATTTCCTAACTACGGTCCTGATGAAAATTTCCGCTGCTAAATTGGATAAATAAATGTGATACCACCGAAACTGGTTCACGGCCGCCCGTTCCCGGGAACTAGGGACCGGGGGTTGTGACACAATGGGGACCCGATTAAATTTAAGTACAGCCTACCATCCCCAAACTGACGGACAAAGTGAAAGAACGATTCAAACCCTGGAAGACATGCTCAGGGCATGTGTGATAGATTTTGGTGGTAACTGGGATAACCACCTACCCTTAATTGAATTCTCCTATAACAATAGTTATCATTGAAGCATCGAAGTTGCCCCATTCGAAGCACTGTATGGACGCAAGTGTAGAACTCCAGTTTGCTGGGCAGAAATAGGAGAAAGTCAATTATCAGGTCCTGAGATTGTGCAAGAAACCACTGACAAGATAACTCAAATCAAGGAAAGACTAAAGACGGCTCGAGATCGCCAGAAAAGTTATGCAGACAACCGACATAAGCCGCTAGAATTCCAAGTCGGAGAGATAAGGTACTCTTAAAAGTTTCTCCTTGGAAAGGAGTAGTTCGGTTCGGTAAGAAAGGAAAGCTGAGTCCAAGATACATAGGACCATTCCCAGTAATCCAACGAATAGGACCCATTGCCTATCACTTGCAACTACCAGAAGAGCTAGCTGGAGTACATGATGTGTTTCATGTATCCAACCTCAAGAAATGTCTATCCGACGAATCCCTGGTAGTACCTCTTCAAGATGTAGAGGTAAATGAAAAGTTAAAATTTGTTGAGAAACCCCTGCAAATAGAAGACAGAAAGATCAAGTTTCTCAAACACAAAAGACAAATGCTAGTCAAAGTCAAGTGGGATTTGAAGAGAGGACCCGAGTACACTTGGGAGCTAGAATCAGAAATGAAGCAGAAATATTCTCATTTATTCCAGTAAATCTTGAGGACGAGATTTTTATTAAGGTGGGGAGGATGTAACAACTCTCACCAAAACTATTATTTATTATTTATTTTGTTCAGTATGAAACCCTAATTAAGACCCCCAAGTAGTATTGCACGACCCCTAAAATTTTCAGAATAGTTGGAATCAGGATCAGGGCCCCTAAAATTCAAGGGGGGTAAACCCTAATTGATGATTATCATCACAGTTTGCTGTCGAAATCGAATTTTAACGAACGGTCAACTCAGCTAAGCTAGTAACAGATGTGGCTACCATATGCTAAAAGTAACCCGTCACGCCACGCGCGGGAACCAGGTGCCTCTGGCGCGCCACGCGGGGGAGCCCATTTTCCAGTATAAATAGAGGACTTTGTCACTTGAAGTTTGGCGTTGGTTCGACGTTAAAATTCAATACGTGCAACGAGATATCCTCTGTTTACTACATAACACACACAATCACGAAATTCTGCCGTGACAACAGGGTAATAACTCGATCGCTATTACGATTCAATGTCCGATCGATTGAAACTATCCAATGGATGTTTAAGTGCTGCCCACATTAGGGTTATACTTTGTCATTCATCGTGAAGTCGATGGATGTTAAGTATCGCACTTTGTCATTCGTTGTGAGGGTTTGTATCTCGTGAGTTATCGTAAATGCTGTACTAGTTACTAACCTAGTTCGTGTGCATTGTTGTTTAAATTAGGTTATCAAGCTTATCAGTAGGCTAAACTCTGCTCGTTTAAACTTGCAATGTGAGTCATTCTCTTTTTATCAACAATGTTTTACAATACTCCAAATTATTTTCAAAAGTTATAATTACAGGGATTAAGTCGTGGTTATCTTGAATCACTGGCTAGTAGGGTATTATGCACATTACTAATTTGTCATGGTTAGGCAAATAAATCTTAACGGTGATAATCATCACTACTTGGGTGAAAGGACCCAATAATGGTATGACCATCGTCACCAGGAGGTGACACGGTGCTAGATAATAATAAGATAAAAGCCATTGTAATCGCTCTTATGCTGTAATTGATAGCTAAGTGTCATTTTGTTAACTTCGAATGATTCACCAGTATTTCCCCGCTGACAAAAATCTTTTTAAAACATGTTTCAGGCGACCTCCTGTGAATCAAGGGAAAAGTGCTACGGAGCACTAATCAAGCTTGAAGGGTGGCTCAATTAAATAAATAAACATGTTATGTAAACCAAGGAATTTACTCGGGAAATTCCTCTATTGTAAATTACGGGGTTAATCCCAAGTTATGAAATAAAATAATCGAGCATTTTCAAGTTTAAAGATCCTGCTAAAATCTTCCGCTGCCAAATCAAATAATAAATACCACGGGTTTTTCTGCCCCACGGCTCCTGGACCGGGTAAAACCAGGACGGGGGTCGTGACAGCCTAGCAGGAGCATAGGTTGCAGGTGTGTCAGACGCACGGCGGAGGTGTCGCCATGTGTCATGTTGTATCAATTGCACGAAGGAACACCCGCCACGTGGCCTACTAGGGCTGTCGGTCTGTCCATCAGCTTTATGCAAGTGGGCTGGGCAGCCGCGTATTGGATGGTCAGCTGACCGCTGTTGTTAGTGTCAAGGCATACCACCTGCTGGTTGGTCCCAGAAGTCAAAGTGACAGTTCCACTTGTATAACAATAGGATGCGGGCTTGCGTAACCTCGCAACATGCGTCAAGTTGTGCACATATAGGTCAACACATCTACACATCACTCTGCATTTCCTTTTTTGTCTCCGCGCGCGCCCGCGCAAGATTGCAACATGGAATTCTGTTTGATAGAAAGTGAATGTAGTAACGCGATAGTTGTAGAAGATGTGGATTCAGATGATAGTAACAACTATCATCTTTAGTATCAATCACTGCATTCCGTGTTTGTTGCCGAAAACAACCATTTTCATACACAAGGTGAGATTCTCATCTTTTCCCGAGTGGGAAAGCAAACCGGGTTCGCGCTTGCCCGTACGAACAGAGGCAATTCTTTTTGTCGATTGGAACAATAAGTCGAGTGATGGTCACTCGCGCTCAAATCTAGTGCAAGATTTGGGTCCATACCCCTTTAGAACATCTAAGAAGTTGAAGTCGGCAAAAATCTAACACATTTACTTCTATTATTGGAGTTTATTATCATTTTTTAGTAGTTAGATTTTGAATTACTTATAAGTTATAGCTTACCATATTTAACTTTTAATAAATAATCAATATCTATATTTATATTTAGCTCATTTTCTTGAAAAGTAAATGTATTTTAATTTCTGTCGTCTGTGAGACTTGAACCCACAACCTTCCTTCTCAAACCCAGTTGTTTATTGGTTTTGTCTTCCCGAATGGACCATTACCCATTTGTTTGTAGCTTATTTAATAAAGGGTCGTATTATTTAGACACCCTTCCCCTTATTTCGACACCCTATATACGACCTGTATAGACCTATACAGGTTGTCTAAGTTTTTCAGTTTGCAATTAAAACTGATGTGTCAGATCATGTCTAGTGGGCTGGACCTATACGACTCGTATAGGTCTATATTGATCGTATAGGTCTAGACCTATATGCCTTGTATAGGTCTATATTGGCCGTATAGGTCCCCTTCATATGTGCCTCGTATATGTTTATACTAGACTACACGTATACCATACTATACGAGACCTATACTACACCTATAGGTCTATATAAGGCATGTACATGACCAATATTACCCTATACTATACATATGTAATACAGCTCTAAGCATATACGAGAACTACACTACACCGATAGGTATATACGAGACATATACGAGACTCATACTATACTATGCTATGTTATATTATACTACACTATACTATACCAAACCTATAATACACGATAATTTTTTAAGAATGATTTTAATTTAAAAAATAAATAATATTTTTTATACTTTGTCAGAACCATAGATCATCTTTACCCAAAAAAAAAAGAACTATAGATTATTGTATAAAAACTGTATAAAAGAAAAACAAACCATTCAATACGAGTAGTACAGGCTTATATGTGAGTTTTATACGACTAGTATAGACCTATATGACCCGTATAGGTTCAGTCACCAAACAAGAACTAATATCTACATATTTGACTTTTGACTTTTAAGTCTATATCACCCGTATAGATGTATACGAGTCATATAAAAGTTAAAGGATGTCTGAATCGACAATCAGGATATCCATATAGACAACTAAGCCTTAATAAATAACTTGTTGCGTCACATTACAATTATATGAACTAAATATTTTTTATGCCAATCATATTATATTTCTTATATTAAAAAATAATTGAAAAACAACACCATTAAAAATATATATTAAATTATATTATTTTATAATTTTTAAATCTTCACTGTTAATTATTTAATCTTTTTTATATAACTCATGTAATATACTGGTCTTTAACTATTTATAATACGTTCTTTTTTTTCAAAATTAGTATACAATAACACTTAAGACGTGTTTTAAGCATCACCTTAGTCAAGCTATCATAAATTAATTATGATCATTGTTTTTAAGGTTAGTTTATGTTCGATGGCTTTTTAATAGTGCTAATCGTTTAAACATATTATAAATAATGTAAAGGGCTTAATGAATCTAATCTAATTATAGCAAAGCATTCTAAAGAATGTCATATGACATTACCTCTTCATCCCTTAAGAATAATATATATAGTTTAATTGTTATATAGGGGATGGTTCAAATGAAAACTACTTTTATTGTGAAAATTCGAAAACTAACTAAAAAAAGCCTAAAAAACACCCAATTTTTTTTTTTCAATTTTTTTCATAAAAATCGCAGGTTTTTTTTATATAAAAAGAACTTTTCTTCAAAAAAAAAAGTTGTATTACACATGTGTAACAATACACATGTGCACTACACAACAATTTTTTTTCTTTTTTTTTTTGAAATTTTTTTTTATAAATAAAAACCAGCGAAAATTGGTTTGCAAAGAAAAAATTTGGTATTTTTTTTGGCTTTTTTAATTAGTTTTCGAGTTTTCACAATAAAAGTGGTTTTCATTTGAACCTTTCCCTTGTTAAATATATATATATATATATATATATATATATATATATATATATATATATATATATATATATATAAGGATCGGTTTAAATGAAAACCATCCCCAGTTACGAGAACCACGAGAACCACTCTCCACCAATCAGATTATGCCACCTATACACTATTATTTTAAAACATAAAGGTTATTTTGGTAATTTATTCAAAATGTCATGTCTATCCCTGTCTCTATTTGTTTTAAAGTCTTCAGACTTGTTATCTCTTCACACAACCCAAAAATTGAAACCACCATCAACGGATATACACTCCGACCACCGTCTCCTCCGCCACCGTCATCGGAGATCACACTTCGACCACCACCTCCATCACTTCGCACTCTCTGTCTCATCCACCACCACGACCCCCACACCAAAATCAAAACTCTGCTCACCGAAATCAAAACGTCTGTCTCCTCCGCCACCATCACCGGAGATCACTCCCATCAACAGAGATACACTCCGACCACCACCACCATCACTTCGCACTCTCTGTCTCATCGACGTTTTGGGGGTTTCGACGTTTTGGGGTTTCGACGATGATACGAAGACGTTTTTCGGAGGCGGCGGAGATTGATGGGTGAAGGGGTGGTTGTTGTGGTGGGTTATGGGCGGCGGTGTGTCGAAGGCGGTAGTGGCGGTGAATGATGGGTGAAGGGTGAAGGGGTGGGTGAAGGGGTTGTGAAGTGGGAATCAATGTCCATGTGAAAGGGAGGGGTGAAGGAAGGTGGTGATTTTTTAGGGGGGTCGAAGGTGGATGAATGATCTGTAAAGGGTTTTTGTGTTCTTGATCTGTAAGAGGGTGTTTTGGGGGGATTTGAGGCTTTTTGAAGTGTGGTTTTGGTACAAATCTCACATAGGTGTTTTTAATAAAAGATTTGTAGCCATCTTAATTCTGGTTAGTTTTTTTATTTGTGTAAGCTGGGACTCCGATTGTTGATCTTGATTCTGGTTAGTTTTTTGAATCTTGAACCATCTTGATTCTATTTTAGGTGTTTTTTGTGTAAGCTGGGATTCTGTTGGTTTTGTGTTTGCATAAAGTGAGTTGCTTTTATTTGGATCTTTGGATTGATTTGTGTTTTTGATATTTGGTTGAGTTGGCAGTGATAGTTCGAAACAATTTTTCTGACAATTGATGACGATGGCGTGGCAAGGATGGTGGAGGGTAGGTTTTTGAATATGCAACCCTACTTTGCAGCCTTGATTATTGGAAACTTTGAGCCAAACCCCGTTTTTTTTTCAAGATTCACACATTGTTTTGATTTTTTTTGTTGTTTTTTATATTCTTTTCAGTCGATGATGATAAGTTCAACCTATCTGAGACACCTACTGAGTTGCGATTTTTGGGTGAGTTCGTTTGTTAAGATTCTCAAATTTCGTAAACTTGAAATTGGAGTCGGGGCGTAAAAAGATATTTAGCGTTTTTTGTAAAAAAGTTTAAACCCGTAAAAAAAATTGTTGTTTGTAAAAAAATCTAAAAAAATTGTTTTTGTAATAAAAAATCAGTTTTTTTGTAAAAAAGTCAAAACCGTAAAAAAAATTTCGTAAAAAAAAAGTTGTCGTAAAAAAAGTTTTTCGTAAAAAAAGTTTTTCGTAAAAAAAAAGTTGTTCGTAAAAAAAGTTTTTTCGTAAAAAAAAAGTTGTTCGTAAAAAAAGTTTTTCGTAAAAAAAAGTTTTTCGTAAAAAAAAGTTTTTCGTAAAAAAAGTTTTTGTTAAAAAAATTGTTTCGTAAAAAAACGCAGTGTAAAAAAATGCAGCGTAAAAAAACGGGGCGTAAAAATGGTGAGTAAAAACGTGACGTAAAAACGGGGCGTAAAAAAAGCGGGGCGAAAAAACGGGCCGTAAAATCTGATTTGTAAAAAAAAAAACCAAACAAGACAAAACCAAATATTAAAATATTAATAACATATAAGATAAAAAAAGAAATTGAACAAATTACCCTTATGACAAAAAAAATATTAAAAACATAATAAGACAAAAAGAATTAAATATTAGATAAAGTTACTTTTAATCTCAACCGTCCATCTCAAAAGATCAAAGGTAGAAAATTGGTTACTACGGTTTTCGCAACTAGGGGTAGTTTTCATTTAAACCCATCCACATATATATATGTAGCGTAGGGTTCAAATGAGAAGAAATTCTTTATAAGAATAAAAAAGAAGAAATTTCAACCAATAATAATCCTTTATTTTACTTCATTTAATTTTTGTATTTAATATTAATGTAAGGGTATATTGGAAAACTTATATTGTGACAACCCTCACAAATCCAGGTATCCGTACAAATTAATTAATATTTAATTAGTGCTTAATTACTGTGCTTGATTACAATTGTGATTAAACTGCTCTCTGTCTTCTGATACATACATACTCATGCATCACATTTTATACTGTGACTCTATTATTAACACACAAACATTAGTAACAACCTTGATGCACAAAAGCACAGTTAGCACAGTGAGCGGATAACCCATTAAACATGCTGACAATGCCAGCACCTAGACAGACAATATTTGAGGCCAGTATGAGCCAGGAATAGAGTACTACACTAGTAGGGAGTGTAGGGAGGTAAGGACCATAAAACTGCGTCACTAGGTGATAGTTATAGTGCCCGGAAGTGCCTAAAACATACTTTAAGTGCAGAATTCTGCACTAAACAACAAAATTCAGCATTTAACAATGCTAGTAAAGTGCAAAAACTTGGGAAAATAGTCCTAGACACTTTCCAAAGTGTTGGGAATTTAATGTGTCACTAAAAACAATATAAAAGACACTTTAAAGCTTTATTTAGCACTTTAACGAATCAACATCCAACCGAACAACCGGACTTTACCCGGAACATAAAAATATTTCCAAACACATTGTTTTTACTTTTCTGAGCTAGTTAGGATCCCCGAACACCCTAACACACCTTATATTAGATAACACACAATAACATACTAACTAAACACTTGAAACATAACTAACTTGTAACTAGTTTCATCACAACCCAACCCCATACCCCCACCCCCCGGGCGACGGTCACCTTAGGGTGACCCACCCTTAGCTTTCTTTTCATTATTTTAATTGTTATGTTGGACGTTTAGGGACATAATACATGTTGGTTAAACTTGAAATTTGGTTTATAAATATGCACATAAGACTTCCAACTTCTCTCATCAAACACTTCAACAAACAACTCTTCTCTCCCTTCTTCTCCTAGTCACGGCCGCCACCACCACACCACACTACCACCACCATCAAGTCTTGTTCAAGCATTTTCCATACATCCAAAGGTGCAGGAGGTCCAACAAGCAAGCTTGGTGCACTCGGAAGCTCAAGGACCACCCTAGTTTTCTTTTATCCCCCACTTTTACGCCTTGTTTCTCCCCTAGCCTTGTGCTAGTAGTAAGTGCTCTAAAACTTCATCTTGTTCTTAATTTTATTGGTTAATAGATGATAGAATGATTAAATGTTAAGAACACTAAGGAACATGAACTAATCTTGAAACATAAAGGGATAAAGAGTGAATAAAGAGTAGATGTATGGTTAAATCATATTGATCTTGTGTGGTTATGATTATTGAATGTTGTTTGTTAGTAGAAGTAAGATGGATCATCATCTAGACTTGCTAGATCATGTTTAAGAACATGAACTAGCAAGATGTAAATGTTAGAGTTATGAAGGATGATGAGACCATCCATACACGAACTTTGAACTTGAATAAACATAAGATTTCTTGAAAAATAAAGATGTAAACTTGTAGATCTAAAGATCTACGAGTGGTTTTTCGAAAGAACCAAGTGAAAAATACTAGTTTTGTTAAAACCCGGATCTTGTATGAACTAAAAACATTTTTAGTAAGTAAACAAGTGTAGGAACACTTAGAAGTTGTGAAAATACACATTCTTTAAAATACACATTCTTGTAAGAAACCAATCATATTTTTAAAGATAACAAGACCTACTAATTATGTTAGTAAGTTACTACATATTTTTACAAACTTTCAAGTTCATAAGTTTATGGTTCATGTTTATTTTTGTCAAAGTTGGTGACTAAAGATTGAATATTGTTGATTGTTAAATTGTTTCTAGAAATATAACACTTAGAAATATCTTTCTAACAAGCGTTTATAAATATATTTTTAACTTGGTTTTCAAAATAAACTTCGTCATGATTTTTATTTCAAAAATTACCAAGTACCGGAGGTGGATTTCATAAATAAAATTTGATAAATATATATTTAGAATATATATTTTATAATAAAACACTTGTGTGATTGCTTGTTTATTATGTGAACTAGATATATTATTTTTAGGGTAAAAATAATATAACGTAAAAATATCATAAAATTACGACTCCAAAATAATACCAACGCTCTCACAAATAAATATTAAAGTTACACAAGTATTATTACAACGCGAAAACGCTAAAACGTAACTTACGAAATATTTCTGAAAAATACTCTTATATGTATAATTTGATAAGTATTATTTTGGAAAATGTATGAAATAAAATATAATATTTTTGGGAAAAATATATATATTTTGGAATTTAAAACATTTTTGACTAGTGATTAAAATATATTTTTCAAGTGAGACTTAAAAATATATTTTCGGAATTATAACGTGTACATGTATAAAAACCCCCGTCCTTGGGAAGGAAATACGAATATAAAATAATTAAGAAGTGTGAATACGAAATAGTTGTCTAACTATTTCCCAAAAACGTTAAACCCTAAGCCAAGGCATGGCCCATCCGTATAATAGGAATTAGTACGTGTAGGTCGTCACGCAGCAGATTGAGTTGGAGATTGACGTTTCTGGATACGCACTTTTGTTAATTCATGTCCCCCTTTTCTCTTTACTATTTTCAGTTTTATACTTCGGGGGTGAAATACATGCGACAACTATTACAAACTTTTATTACATGGTATGGTTAGCGTAGGGAGGGTTTATACTACAAGATCATGTGAGGGGTGGGCAATAACACTTGAGGCCATTAATCCTCTTTGTTAGGACCGAGGGACACAAGAGTGATAGATCTATTTGGGTGTAGCGAGCCCACACCCGTGAGGCCGGGGCGGCCCATAGTGGTGACTGTGTCTTCTAGCCAAAGCCCGGTAACAAATTTGCTAGGTTTGAGTTTCCCTGCACTTTCTCACACATACCAGTGGCTTTGCAACCCATTGGTGATCTCTTTTTCCTTATTGCTACATACCAGAGACTTTTATACATAATTTAAAAGTTTATACATACTCACTTTTACGTGAACTCGCTCAACTTTTTGTTGATTTTTCAAACTACATGTATTTCAAGAAATTAGTGGATCTGGCACGGTATGCATCACTTCAAGCTGCGTAGGAATAATGATGTCATCCGGGTTTAGGAAGTGTGACCTTCGCCTGGACGGGTTACAAGTCTTAAACTGTGTTTTTAATCAAGTCTTGTGTTATGTCGTTGAACATGTTTTCATTATATCATAGTTGTATGTTGTTCCATGTGTCGACTTTTTAAAACAATGTTGTTGTGTTTTACTTTTAAAAACTTGATGAATGGATGAACATCATGGTTTTATTTTCATATAGCATTGTTGTGATTATGCTATGGTATTGAGAAGTCACACCAAATAAACCCACGCTTCCGCAAAGCCAGGGTGTGACAGCTTGGTATCAGAGCATTGATCATAGCGAACTAGGATTCTTTCTCGAGTCTAGACTATGATCACTAGGGCTCTCACGAAAATATTTTTACATTGCATACACTAAAACGTCCAGATCCAGAGTACGAAACATTTGTACAAATAAAAGGTACAAAAACATTTTTCTTAAAAATTGTGGTTCACTCTTAGAGACTGAGGGAGTTCAGTCTTAGAGACTAGGGAGGTTCAGCCTTAGAGGCTGAGGGAGGTTCGGTCTTAGAGAATGAAGGGTCCAATCTTAGAGATTGAGGAGGTTTTGTCTTAGAGACTGGGAGGTTGGTCTTAGAGGCCAGGGAGTTAGTCTGAGAGACTAGGAGGTTCAGTCTGAGAGGCTGGGAGGGTAGTCTAGAGAGACTAGGAGAATTACTTGTTTGCTTTATGGTGACTTACATGATTATTTGATTTTATGGTTTATATTTATGCATATGTGTGGTTGTGTTACAGACATCATGCCCTCATCTTTAGACACCGGAGTTTCAGACACCTTAGATCGTATGGCGATCGTGTCAGATGACGAGATTCCGTCAGAGCGAGAGGTCTACACATCAGACACCACCAGCACTGATGACGACGATTTTCAGCCCTTCGCGCTACCAGACGTCGGAGTTAAGCCTGCTGATGGCCTTCCTGCGGGGGATTTACCTCTTGCGGTGATCCCTGCTCCTATACCGCTAGCTGCTTTTCCAGTAGTAGATATGCCACTCGATGTCGTTTCTGACGACGACATTGATCTATTCGAGGAGGATCCGCCTGAGGCTGACTATGAGGGCGGGGCCCCTATTGTTGCTGACGTCATTCTTCCCATTGCTAAGGCCCCTGTAGAGGAGCTTCCTGTTGGTTCACCTGTCCCAGATTCCTTTGAGTCTGTGGCATTTGCATCTTTGCACGACCAGGGAGCGCAGCATCACTCTCCTGATGCCGACCCCGACATGGCGTTATCAGCTGCACCTGCTCCCGCACACGAATTCGAGTTTGACCACGAGGTTGACGATGATTTTGATCCTGTCTTTCCCCTGACTTCGATCCTGACCAAGAGATCGAGTTTATTCACTTAGATCAGCCCTTAGAGGCGCCCGTAGATCCTATTGATCCTTTGTTTGACGTCCCTGCTGATTTTGATATGGATCTTGTTGACCCGGAGCCTGTCATGGCCCCTGAGCCTATTGTTGCTCCTGACCCTGCACTAGAGCATGCCCTTGTTCATGATGATGCACCAGCCATTGCACGTCTTGTTGATGATATACCCGTTGCGGGCCTACCCGTTGTTGCTCCACCAGTGGTGGATGAACCTGTTGTTGATGCACCGTTACCTGATCCCATGCCGGTACTGTTTGACCGTGCACCTTTTGCTGCTCATATAGATCCACGATATGCCGACACCCACAACGGGTGGATCGATGACGATGACGATTACCCACCATATGTACTGCCTGTTACTCCCCCAGTAGCACCCGTGTCTACACCCACTGATATCCCACTATTTCCCCCACACACCACAGACGCTCATCGTACTGATCTTCCCATTACGTTCCTCCAGGACATACCGCCACCTCGTCCTGGAGAGGGGTCATCGAGGCAGCCGCCTGTTTCTGCTCCACCCGTGTTGTCATCACCTTTTCCATTCACATTTCAGTTTCCCGATGCTGCACCATCCTTCACTCCATCGAGCGAGCCATTTCTATGGACTACGCCCCCTATCATGCCATTGTCTGATCCGTACCACCCATACCATGTTGGGTACTCTACGGAGGACATACTTACATCTTTGATGATACAGCAGGAGGCATTGACACGTCGTATACAGGAGTTGGAGAGAGCTCTACGACCACCTTGCCATTGTCAGACCCCATTTGCAGCACCGCACACTCCTCGTCCACTTTCCCCCGATTCAGACGTCCGTTTCTTGACTTCTGAGCAGCAGATAGCTTATTTGCTGCGCGTCTGTCGTGCTTTAGAGGAGGACTGGTTACATATGCGTCGCTTGCTTTTCTCTCATTTTCCTCCCCCTCCTCCTCCGCCATCAGCATAGGCATTTTGATTCGACGCAAGTAGGCTTTTGGTGAGAAGACCGCGATTGTGCCGACTATACAACTTTTTGAAGACCGCATTTTGATGTCATGACTTTTGATGTTTAGTTTTTAGTTGTTGTTGTAGATGACTAGATAGATCAGACAAGGGCGATGTGTCCCTTAGTCACTTTTGATGTACGATACAGTTACAAACCTTGTAAACATTGTATTGTGGTCTTGATTTATGATAGCGCAATCGCAGTATTCTCATTATATGTGTTGTTGGATTGATTGTTTCAATTTTATAACATGAGATGTTATGTGCTTGACTAATTTGTAACATGAAATGTTATGTGCTTGATGAATGTTATTACAAACGTATACTATTTACTTACTATGACCTGACCAACGTGAAACATCTTTTAGAAGATGCCTCCAAGACGTGACCTGCGCATGCCCACTAATGAGGCAGAACTCCAAGGGATCATTGCCACAGCTATCGCGCAATACGTTGCCTCTCATGCAGAAACGAGTGGAAATATCTCGCACAACCACGACAATAACAATCCACCCAATGGTAATCTTAAGTCGTTTGAGATATACGATGATACATTTGGATATTTTTAGCACGTTCTCTAATACCATTTGTAAATTCAAACGTATGTGCAGGGTGCACTTACAAGCAATTTCTTGATTGCAAGCCCGTAAATTTCAACGGCACAGGAGGTGCTGTTGCGTTTGTTAGATGGGCTGAGAAGACTGAATCTGTCCTTAGAATGAGCAAGTGTGCTCTCGAGCAACAAGTGACCTATATCTCAGGGCTGTTTCTGGGTGGAGCCCTATCTTGGTGGAACCTGCAAGTGCAAACCTTAGGGGAAGCTGCTGCTTATGCGATGTCATGGAATGAGCTGAAGGAGCTCATGAGAAGGAAGTACTGCTCACGTGCTGAAATTCAGAAGCTAGAGACTGAGTTCTGGCACCTAAAAATGGAAGGTCCCAAGATTGCAGAGTATGTTCAGAGATTCCATGATTTGTCCCATGTAGTGCCGTACATGGTCACACCGGAGTTTAAACGTGTTGAGCGCTTTATCTAGGGATTGGCACCTCAGATCATGAGTATGGTTACCACATCCAAGCCTGCGACAATCACAGACGCCATTGATCTCAGTGTGGCTCTTACCGAGGAAGCTATTCGATTGAACAAGTTTTCAAATTCTGAACCAAAGAAGAAAGAGACTCACGTGGAGTCATCTGGTGAAAACAAAAGGAAAATTTTGAACTTCAAGCAAGGTACGAGCAATGTGAACAAGAAGGGTGAATCGAGCACACCGACAAGAGTTGCAACCGGTGTTGAGAATAAAGGAAAGGGGTATATGGGTACTCTGCCCAAGTGTGACACATGCCAGCGCCATCATTATGGTCCGTGCCGATTAAGGAAGTGTAAATCATGTGGAAGGAACGGCCACATGAAGGATACGTGTTGGGCCAGAACTGGTGTTGGGCGTATTGGTAATCGAGGTCATGGGAATGGTAATGGGAACCGCCAGCAGGGAGGAAACGGCGGAAATGGAAACCGCGGAAACGTTGCGAATCAAGCTGGGAATGGAAATCGCAACCAAAACAACACTCAAGCTGGAAACAGAGGTGGTAATGGTCAAGGACCGGGCTGTTTTAATTGTGGAGAAGTTGGGCACTTCAAGAAGGAATGCCCAAAGCTAAATCAAGCCTGTGGAAGAGTGTTTAACATTGGAGCAAGGGAAGCGCGCCAGGATCCCAACGTTGTCACTGGTATGTTCCCTATAAATCAACGCTTTACATTTGTTCTGTTTGATACTGGTGCCGACTATTGCTTTGTATCGTTAGAATTTAAGAGTATGCTTGGGTTAACTGCTAGTAAGTTAGATGTTCCATTCTCAATTGAACTGGCTAATGGGAAGTTAGTTGAAGCGAATGAAGTTGTCCAAGGATGCGCAATTGAGCTGGGAGAACGCGAGTTCACTTTGGATCTACTACCAGTCGAGTTGGAAAGCTTCGACGTGGTAGTAAGGATGGATTGGTTGTCAAGCAACAAAGTCGAGATTGTTTGTCACGAAAAGACCATTCGTATCCCAATAGAAGATGGAGAGACGATCGTGGTTCACGGAGAGAAGCGCGATACGCCTCTGAGAATCATCAGCTGTCTGAAAGCTCGAAAGTGTTTACAGAAGGGATGTGTTGCCTTCTTGGCACACATCGTGGAGAAAGAAGCTGCTGAGCCGAAGATCGAAGACATCCCAGTGGTAAAAGAATATCTTGAAGTCTTTCCAGAAGACTTGCTAGGATTGCCACCTCAAAGACAAGTCGAGTTCCACATAGACTTAATTCCAAGCGCCGCGCCTGTGGCTAAGGCACCCTACCGACTTGCGCCTTCGAAGATGCAGGAGTTGTCAACGCAGCTATCACACCCCCAAAATCCACCTGCGGAGTGTCACCGCTTGGGAGCGTGACTGACCAGGATCAAGCCACCAATCATATAGAACATGTAATCAATAAGTAAAAGTAATTGCCATTAAACCAAACCAAATCCATATGAAAGGTTTTTCCAAAACATAAGTAAGTTATCACTGTTTAGCGGAAGCGTATAAGTAAAACCCAATATAGATAAGTATGTAATGTCATAAAGTGTTCAACAAACAATCACGATCCAAGCCCACAACGACCAGCTCCTCCCTGTGCAAGCTCCATGTATCTAACGACCTGCAAGGCATGTAACAGAGGATCAACAACTAGTTGAGCGAGTTCACAGTTTATAGTTTAGTAATTGTAATAGTATGGTAAGCCTTGTGTTTGTTCATTAAGTCATGTATCGCAATAGTTCGTATCGCAGCCCTCTAGGCATGTATGCGAAGATTAGAGAAAGTTCTCAAGTATTCTAGACTAGGTATGTTTGTATCGCGGCCACCCGGCACCTGTGCGAAGTTTTAGTGTATAGTTCGCAGCCTTCCTAGGCATGTGTGCGAAGATTAGTCATATTATCGCAGCCAACCCTGGCATGTGTGCGAAGATCAGTCATATTAGTGCAGCCAATCCTGGCGTGTGTGCGAAGATCAGTTCTATAAGCATCACTAGTCTAGCAGTATCTTAACCAATCACCTTCCTCACCCGAGGATCACATCACTACGTTCCATTATCTAGAGAAGTATAAATAAATAAATCAATCCCATTCCCACCCTGGGAACCCCATGCCTTGGCTGTGTGAACTCACCTTGGTTTGCTCGGTATGTTATTGCTTCTAGGGTTTGTTAATCGTCTAAGTCCGTTACACACGACCTAGGATATATTGCACATGATTCGATGTAAGTGTTTGAAATCAATTAGGGTTTACCAGTCTTGGTGTTCAATCGACTGTGTGTGATAATTGGTTACATACTGATCTGACATGGTTTGCACGTAAATACAGTAATATACAGCAATTACAGCCACATATGGTATCATATCATGCAGAACAGAACACAGTTAACACTTAACAGTTAACAGGGTTAATCAGCTTGGCTTAACAGGGATTCATATACTTTTTATACGTAACGCAGTCGACATACATGTTTAACGGGGTTATCTGGCTTAACAGATATAACAGTTGAACCCCATCAACTCTTATAAGCAAACTTGGACAAGGTATTCAAAGCATAGAACTCAACAAGCACTACATTACAAAACTCGGTCCTTGTGTCATCTATATATATATAGTTCGGACCCCATATGCGTATTACAATAGTTCGGACTAACACATTCCCCCTTAAAACTATAAAAGGTCGGACATCATAAAGCATGCAAAAGAACTCGGACCCCTTAGTGCTTTCATTACAAAATTCGGACAAAGTGTGAGGGGTTAATCCCTTTTTAAAATTCGGATAAAGGGGGATGTGGGTGTCAAAAGTCGGACATGGGGGGGGGGGGGTTGGGGTTTAAACTTGGACCAAAGGGAATTGGGCCACAAAGTCGGACTAGATAACTCATGAAACTCGGACCTATTTGCTTCTTATAAGACTCGGACAATCATGTCCTTTATAAAGTTCGGACAAATGTGATCTCAATAAAAATCGGACCATTCACTTAAAACTCGGACCCCCCCCCCTTTTCTAGGGTTTTAAAAGTCGGACAACATCTATTGTTACCCAAACTCAGACAATCATCTTAGGCTAAAATTCGGACAAACAAGCAATGAATCATCGAGCAGAACATAGTCACATGAACATCAGTTACGTTTTGTAAAATCAACAGTCACGTTCATCGTTCCAAAACCCTAATTTCATACCTTTTCATAGTGTAATAATCAAGTTAACAATCAACCGTATTAACACATCGTGCATCTTAATCATCGGTAATCGATTATACCACCAATCAACATCATTACTCAATAAATCAGAATTCATTCAGTAATCACAGAATATCATATAAGAACTAGGGTTTATAAGGATTACACAAATCAAGAATTGATAACAATCAAATAATCAATAAACAATAATCATTTACCTTGTGTTGATTCTAGAGAAATGTGGAATCGAAAGTGATGAATAGCTTGCCAATGATGATGGTGATGATTGCTAGGGGATTAGAGAATACAGTACGTGCTTTGGTTTCTTGTGTGAGGTTTAGTGAAAGATTAGGGTTAAGTATCATATAATTTTCACTAATAACTCTACACACCCTTAATTATTATATTTTACAATATTACACCATCTCAAACAGTTTCACAGTTTCACCACCAAGTTTATGCATTTGACAAGTCTATCACGATTAACACATAACCATGCACAAACACACAATACACTTCATTGAATCGAAACGTATACAATTTCATAACCCATTATTTGTGCAATTAAACAACCAGACAATACATGAACGCGTAATAAATGCGAAATAGAAATCTTGGAAATTCGAGTTGTCACATTATCCCCAACTTGAAAGAAATTTCGTCCCGAAATTTGGTACGCACTCACTGAGGAAGCTAGGTAAGATGTATTGTTCACTGGTTTTCCTGGGGTGTCACATCATCCCCTCGTTGATTTGGAATTTCGTCCCGAAATTCCGCAGTAGGAGCTTCAGCCTCAGTAGTGGTTGCATTGGTTTCGAATAACTGGGGGTACTTTTCTGTCATCTGGTCTTCGCGTTCCCAGGTGTACTCTGGGCCACGTTTGGAGTTCCAACAAACTCGAACAAGAGGGATTCTCTTGTTTTTGAGGACCTTAACATCCCGGTCCGTGATTTCAACTGGCTCCTCGACGAACTGCAACCGCTCGTCGATAGTGAGTTCCTTAAAAGGAACTATGAGGGTCTCATCTGACAGGCACTTCTTCAGATTCGACACGTGAAATACATTGTGAACTGCACCGAGTTCAGCTGGTAGGTTTAGCTTGTAGGCCACTTTGCCTATTTTCTCAATGATCTCGAACAGTCCGACATACCGCGGATTTAGTTTGCCCCGTTTGCCAAAACGAACCACACCCTTCCAAGGTGAGACTTTAAGTAAAACCCGGTCCCCGACCTGAAATTCCAAAGGCTTCCTACGCTTGTCCGCGTAGGCTTTCTGACGGTCGCGTGCTGCCGCCATGCGTTGTCGTATCTGTGCAATCTTTTCCGTGGCGTCCACTACAATCTCTGGACCCGTGATCTGACTATCCCCCACCTCTGCCCAACAGAGAGGTGACCGGCATTTACGTCCGTACAATGCCTCGAATGGAGCGGCTTGTATGCTGGTGTGATAACTGTTATTATACGAAAACTCCACCAAAGGGAGATGATTTTCCCAGCCGTTGCCGAAATCAATAACACATGCCCGAAGCATGTCTTCAAGAGTCTGGATCGTTCGCTCAGACTGCCCATCCGTCTGAGGATGATATGCTGTACTCATGTCTAATCGTGAGCCAAAAGATTTGTGCATCGCTTGCCATAGCTCTGAAGTGAATCGTGCATCCCGATCCGAAATGATAGAGGTTGGCACTCCGTACCTCGAAACAACTTCTTTCAGATAAACGTCTGCGAGGGTGGAGAACTTATCCGTTTCCTTAATAGCAAGGAAGTGTGCAGACTTGGTGAGTCGGTCCACGATCACCCATATAGTATCATTTCCACGCTGAGATCTAGGTAGGCCAGTAACAAAATCCATGGAAATTTCTTCCCATTTCCACTGTGGTATCCTGGGTTGTTGAAGTAGGCCCGCTGGTTTCTGATACTCCACTTTGACTTTTGCACATGTCAAACATTTGCCGACGTAGGTTGCAATGTGGGCTTTCATGCTAGGCCACCAGTATGTAGTTTTGATGTCGTGGTACATTTTATCCGACCCTGGATGTACCGAGTAGCGAGACTTGTGAGCTTCGTCCATTACAAGCTCTCGTAAGCCGCCATAAAGTGGGACCCAAATACGCCCCGTTACATAATATGCGCCGTCTTCCTTTTGTTCCATTCGTTGCCTTGAGCCGCGTAAAGCTTCAGCTTTGACGTTTTCGGGCTTTAATGCTTCCATCTGAGCAGTTCGTATTTGTGCAGGAAGACTGGACTGAATAGTGAGCTGCAAGGCTCGTACGCGTCTAGGTAGAGTGTCCTTTCGACTGAGAGCGTCAGCCACAACATTGGCTTTGCCTGGATGATACTTAATAGCGCATTCGTAATCGTTAAGCAGTTCGACCCATCGTCGTTGACGCATATTCAATTCCTTCTGCTTGAAGTTATGCTCGAGACTCCTGTGATCGGTGTAAATTGTGCACTTGGTACCATACAGGTAGTGTCGCCATATCTTAAGTTCAAAAACAACAGCTCCCAGCTCTAAATCGTGTATCGTGTAGTTCCGTTCATGAACTTTGAGTTGACGAGAAGCGTAGGCAATAACTTTATCCCGCTGCATCAATATACAACCAAGCCCCTGTATCGATGTGTCACAATAGACTACAAAATCATCTGTGCCCTCTGGCAATGAGAGAATAGGTGCGCTGCAAAGCCTATCCTTTAAGTACTGAAAAGCGTTTTCCTGAGAATCTCCCCAACGGTAGGTGACACCTTTCTGTGTCAGTAGCGTAAGCGGCTGCGCGATCTTTGAGAAGTCTTTGATTAACCGCCTGTAGTAACCCGCCAAACCCAAGAATTGGCGTATTTCCGTTGGCGTACGCGGTGCAGGCCAGTTCCTGATCGAATCTACTTTGGATGGATCGACATGAATCCCATCCTTGTTAACCACATGACCCAAAAAGTGAACTTCGCGAAGCCAGAAGTCGCATTTCGAAAACTTGGCGTACAGTTGTTCCTTTCGAAGAAGTTCCAAGATAAGACGTAGGTGCTGCTCGTGTTCCTCCTGAATCTTGGAGTAGATCAGAATGTCGTCGATGAAAACGATGACGAACTTGTCTAGATAGGGTTTGCACACCCTGTTCATAAGATCCATAAAAACGGCGGGCGCGTTCTTAAGCCCAAATGGCATGACAAGGAACTCGTAATGACCGTAGCGAGTTCTGAATGCTGTCTTGGAGACGTCCTCCTCGCGGACTCTCAGCTGATGATACCCTGACCTCAGATCAATCTTGGAGTAGTAACTCGACCCTTGCAACTGGTCGAATAAGTCGTCAATACGAGGAAGAGGATAGCGGTTCTTCACTGTCACCTTGTTCAGTTCACGGTAATCAATGCACATCCTGAAAGTGCCATCCTTCTTTTTCACGAATAATACTGGAGCTCCCCAAGGCGAAGAGCTTGGACGAATGAAGCCCTTATCCAAGAGCTCTTGTAGTTGCTTTGACAGTTCTTCTAGTTCAGTTGAAGCTAAACGATATGGTGCTCGAGCTATAGGTGCTGCTCCTGGAGCTAGCTCGACTTGAAACTCGACCTGGCGATGAGGCGATAGACCAGGTAAATCTTCTGGAAACACTTGAGGAAATTCGCGTACAACTGGAATATCCTCTATTCTTTTCTCTTTCGTTGTTGCGTCAGTGACAAGTGCCAAAATGGCGGTATGACCCTTTCGTAAACATTTCTGTGCCTTCAAGAAAGAGATGATGCCAACCACAGCACCACTCTTGTCGCCTTGAACTTCGAGAGGTTCTTTACCCGAACGAGGAATACGAATGATCTTCTCCTTACATAAGATTTCTGCTTGCTGCTTGGATAACCAATCCATGCCGATGACGATGTCGAAACTACCCAGGACTATAGGAATGAGGTCGATGGAGAAAGTCTGACCAGCGAGGATAAGATTACAACCCTGAACTATTTGCGTGGCTTCTACCCTCTTACCATTTGCTAGTTCTACGACATGTTTGGTGTTTAGGGGTGTTGGTGTACGTTTTAACAATTTACTCATTTTCAAAGACATATAACTCGTATCCGCACCCGAATCAAACAAAACAGTAACATAAATATCGTCGAGAAGAAACTTACCCATAACGACGTTGGGATCATTTCTGGCATCACCCTGCCCCAACACAAATGCACGACCCCTTGCTTCATTGCCGTTGTTGTTCCCACCGTTGTTGTTGTTCCCATTGCCCTGGTTGTTGTTGTTATTGTTATTGCGATTCTGGTTCAAATGGGGACAATCACGCTTGAAATGACCTTCAGCCCCACACTGAAAACATCCCCTGTTGCCCCGCTGATGCTGCTGCTGATGCTGGTTCTGTGGAGCTGGTGGTGGGTGTTGCTGATTCTGATTTGCAGGTCGCGAACTCCTGCAGTCTTTAGCTTCATGCCCTAACTTGAGACATCTCTGACATCGTTCTTTACGACACCGCCCGCTGTGGTGTCTGTTGCACTTATTACACAGTGGGTGAATTCCCCGATATCCACCCTGCCCCTGACTGCCAGATGATTGCTGACTCGGATTCTGGTAGTCATTTGTCTTGCGCTGCTGAGACTGAACAGAAACTGATCCCCTGCTGGAATCCCCCTCCCATTTTCTCTTGTTGTCACTGGGAGTAGCATAAGTAGTAACAGCAGTAGTGGTGTCACACCCCGATTTCCACGTGTCTCACCGGTGGGCCCGGTGGGGGATTACCGTGACGATGTTGGCAACAATATAGTCAAACCACACAATTATATAATGCACAGCGGAAGCTTAAGATAAATATATAAACTTCAACCTCTGGTTGTAATATCAAATGTATTACAGAAGTTGAATATATCCACAGCGGATCAAAAAGTAATAAATATTGTTCATTCAGATGCAGCATCGAGTTTGCGAGACTATGTACGATGCTTAGGACGCCTATACCAGCCCATTTCGTATAGTACCTGCACTTAATCTTTTTGGGGAAAATACGTCAGTTTACACTGGTAAATACATTCAACTGACACATTTGAAAATGTTTATTAAAAATTGATTTGAATGCACAAGGCACAAACTCTTTTATAACTTGGGAAAATTTTTAAAATCTTGTGAACGTTTTACATGTTCTTTTATGCGTTCAGTAGCCCGGGTCGTGCCGGGTTAAAGATTTATAGACACACCACATTGCGTAAAACCGTAGTATAAAAACCAACGGCTACGTCTTTTAATTTAATGTCGACAATATATACCGGGTGTACGCCTACACCGGGATGTCGATGGTCGTGGCCATTTCGTAAAATGATGCCAAGGATATCCGGGACAACGGTCATTAAACCCCCCAAAGGCTTTTAAGAAACAAAACTGTTTAAATGAGCCGATCATATTATTTAATTAACCACCTAAGCGATGGAAGAATATAATGCTCAATCAAGCGGTATTAATATACCGTAACCCAAGCCCATATAGGGGAAATAAGTTAAAGTATTTACCTTTGCAAGTATATTTCCTTAATTTGGATTAAATCACCGATAGCTTTTACTGGGGCTCCTAATCTGGAACGAAGGTTTTAATTAACCTCTTAGAATCCTAACGAGTCGTTATAATGGCCGTAGCCTAGACCGGTTGGTTCCGATATGTGAATATGGTTTAATCGCGTGAAAAGGCGAAAACCGAGAATGGAGTGCGATTCTGACCCAACAAGTTCATAGACTTGTTTTATATGGGTTTATGGTTCACACTCTGGATTTTGGGGTCCAAATAATATAATTTGACCCGTATCGGCTAATTTATGAAAACTAGTTTCATAAGCCGAACCGTGCGCGCAATAGGCGAAACGGTTAACCATAAGAGTCGTACGCTTATTTCCTAAGTCAATATGCCTTAAAGAGGTTGTGGTATCAGTAGGATACCTTCCGTGATGCCCGTAACGAGTTTAAGCTAATATTATGCCCCGTAGGGGCTTTTCGGTCATTTTAAAGACTTTTAAAGGGCTTTTCGAGTTCTACGGGAAATCTGAGTTTCCCGTACAGCTTATAAAGCTTAAAATACTTTATTTATTATTTGGAACCAGTAGCAACTGGAATCGGGTCAAAAGACCTTGTAGAACTCATGTTTTGGCCGAAAAGGGCATATTCGGTATTTACCGAACCGTGGCCATAACCGCAGGTTATGAGCGAGGTAAAAATTATTAAAAATCTTTAAAATTCCCAAAATATTATTTTAATACAGTGGGTAAAAGTTTTGGTGACGAAATCTTGGTTTAGATAGGTGTTATGCTAATTGCGCCGTTAATTACTAAAGTTTACTTTAAATGCGCCATTTAGCATAACTCTCATTCTAGACCTCGGATTGACGTGAAACTTTAAGGACATGCTTATATTTTAATAAGCAAGGTTCTGGTCCATTCACGTTTCCGAAATACTCGTTTTATTTTCAAAATGGCGTTACGGTCAACTTTTAGGCGATTAACGGAAATGCGCAAAAGACTCGGATAACTCATGAACCGATTACAGAGGTTTATACCATCATGTAACCTGGTCCTAAGAGAGTCCTAAGGTATATCTATACCTCACTAAAACGGGTCAGAACTGAAGTCAATGCAAAAGTCAAACTTTTCCGACATTCGGCTCCGAACCGGGTCAATATAGCAAATGGTCGATTCAAACGAGCGCAAACAAGTTTATATTCTTAATATCATGTTTTATAAGTGTCAAAACAGGTTTCATAACATATACATTACAGATTATGTACAAAACGGCAAAATAGCTTTCTGTTGACTTTTTAAGTGCGCGTTTGACTCGATATTTGACATAGTTAGAGTGGTGATCAGAGGGAACCCTTTTAGGGGTTTATTACCCACATAAATACCAGCTCATAACTACTTTTGATCCGTCATAAGACTGAACCATTTGCAAGTTATTGTAATGACAACCGTTAGTTACGACGGTTGTGTTTATAAGCTATAACTATGAAAATGCAAGACCATATTGATTGTGAACGACTTACAGAAGTTATTTCTTGCTTATAGAGTAGAAGAGAATGCTAGAGAGCTCTTGGAATGATCAGATGAATGTGTTTTGTGTTGTGTGAATGTTATGCACATAATGTGGCTATTTATAGTGAAATTTGGGCTCTAGGATCATTACAACACATGCTACACTGAGTATGGATGATGGGCAGGTGCCCCTAAGTGATATGGGTCGAGTAGGGGGTGCCCATGCCTCATTGATTGAGGTTTTGATCATTCACAAGCTCAAAAGGCAAGTAGTTACTAACTTTCTGCATCTGGGCGCTTTAGGCGGCCCGCATGGGAGTCCCATGTATGTTTAATGCGGGTCGCCTGATATTCAAATATCAGGCGCGTATTTTAGGAGGCTCGCGGCCCGCCTCAACTTAGGCCTAATCCTTACGCGGGTCGCGAGAGGCCTATTTTTCAGATTTTTAAAATCCTTTGTAATGATTATCAGAATCTGGTAATTAATAACGAAATCTTTCGTAATGATTTACCTGACCTTTTGGGTTTGAAGGGGTAACTTTGCGGTTTGGCCCTCGGTTAATTACAACTAAGGACCTCGTGTTATTTACCCGCGTTGTTAAGTCCCCGATTAGTTTATTAATTATCCGGAAAGCCTTAACTTTCATTGTTGACGCTTTTAACCCTTCTCATACGAATTAGAGTATAACTCTCTCGTTTTAAGACGGAACTTCGCGGTATTTGTACAGTATATTCTAGTGAGCGTATAATACTGTTACGAAGCCTTGGGAACGTTAAAGGGTCACTCAGAGGTATAATTAAACATGTTGACACAGTTAACCCCTGTAGCTCGTAATCTCTCACTTTCTTCCGCGTTTCGCTTCCGTACGATCTATGATTTATTCGTTTGAAGGTACAAGCGTTATTTAGGGTTACTATACAGTATATTTACCCTTGTTGACATTTATAACCCTCGAATTTATATACTTTTAAGGTTTGTCAAAATTAGTCCTTTATTTATTATAGATGCCACGTGTAATCAAATGACACGTGTTAACACATCATTGGACACAAAAATTCGAGGTGTTACAAGTGGTAGCACTGATGCGTTTTGGCAGCTTGTTCTGTTCCACTGCCTGATCCGTAATACGATGAGCAAGGCGCTGAATAGCCTGGATATTATCAAGATTAGCCGATGTCACATGGCTCTGAATTTCTGGCGCTAACCCCTTGAGATACAACTCAATGCGCTTGAATGGAGGGTCCACCATAGTTGGACACAACACGGCCAGCTCGTTCGACCGTTTAGTGTAAGCTTCAATCTCTGACCCAGTCATTTTCAAATGATAGAACTCATCTTCCAGCTTGTGGATGTCTTCTCGAGTGCAGTATTCACGTTTAATCAGTTCCTTGAAGTCATTCCAAGGGGTGGCGTTAGCAGCTGCCAGCCCTAAGATCTGCACTTGCGCGTTCCACCAAGTTAACGCGATTCCTTCCAACGTGCCAGTGGCGTACTTCACCCTGCGATCCTCAGGGCATTCACACATTTCAAATACCGACTCTAACTTCTCAAACCAATGGAGGAGTCCCACTGCCCCCTCGGTGCCACTGAATGTGCCTGGACGACAGTCCATGAAGTTCTTGAAAGTGCAAACGGGCTGATGAGCGTGTTGACCTAATGTGTAAGATCAGAACGAGGTTAAACATAAGAGTTGTTTAGGAACGTAGGATCTAAAGATCCTAGAATAAGTTACGACTGCAGGGTATACCTCCTGCGTTTCCAGCTGCAAGTGCCGCAGCTACTCGTTCATTGATAAGTGCCGTCAACTGGTCTTGAGTCATGTTCACACGTCCAGACATGATCTTCATAGTAAAAGTAGTGTAAGTGAGAATGGTTCGCGAGTAGTGCGATGACAGAAGAGTGTAAGCACATAGGTGTTCTCAAGCAATAACAAATAGTGAGCAAAGAAATCTAAGCATACTACGAGCAAAGTTCTATGCAATTCTAGCATGTAGGCAATAAACATAAACCTTATTACCTAGGATGTTGAGTCTTGCACGTGGAGTGACGGGTGGTCCGTAGGACAACCCTTAAAAGGCGTAACATAACGCACATTCTACATTTTATCCGTTTATTTGTGGGAATTAGGTAATCACAAGATAATGTTGATGCAGGTGTTAAAGGGTGCAAGATGCGGGTTTTAAGAAGCTTGAACGGACGCTAGAAGCTGGTATGACCCATATGTATGGGGACCAAGGGAAATGAAGGAAACGAGAGCAAAAAGCCACTCAGGGCCGTAACCTACGGCCTCTGCCGTAGGCTACGGTACCCTAACAATTGCCAAAAATCAGCACCGTAAGACAGGAACAAAGGGGCGTAAAAGAGTGATGATCACCGTAAGCTACGGCGGCTGGCCGTACCTTACGGTGCTATGTTGACTGTTCCTATTAGCTGACCGCCGTAAGCTACGGTAAGCGGCGTAGCTTACGGCGCCGATTGAACCAAAAATGTAACTTCCGCATTAATGGTCGTTTTGAAGACATTTTATGGTTGCTAATCATGCTCGGTCGGTTACTACTTGAAGAAAACGAATGGAGGTTATATAGGGAGCACTTGGAAGCTAGGAAGGAGATCGGGGGAACTAACTTTCACTAAATCTTTGATCACCTATCAAACAATCTTTAGTTTTTCATTTAGTTTTTGTTGGTGAAACTTGTGAAGACTATTTCCTTTTCAATTGCTTGCATTATGTGTGTTAAAGCCATGAGTGGCTAGATACTTGAATGGTTATCTTATGTTGAAGGTTTGTGGTAAACTATTGTGTTTTTATCTATATTTCTAGAATAACAATTCCTCTTCGTTAGAATTGATTGTTATGGTGTATAATTGCTTGTTAGTAACGTGTTGATTCTTACGTTGAACTAATTAGAAACCATACGTTCTTGGTGCCGTTGGCAATCGAGATATCATGGGTATAGTTAGGTTTGGGTAAGAGTTGATTGATCATCGGGTGATAACCTCACGTTCTCGGAATCTGAGTACTTCGTCCCCCTTCATCACTGCAATTGGTTATACATGAACTATGTCTATGTAGTTCTTTCTAGTGAATGTTAACACAAAAGTTGAAGCAAACCGGATACTAAAGATAGCCGTTTATTTCCAAATTGTTTACAACCTCAAATCTTCATTTTGCAAATTAGTTAATTAATCTTAGTTTTTAAAACCAAACAAATCAAAACAACTCGTGAATTTTATTTTTCGTGCAATTTGTTTAATTTAGTTAACTTAGAGAAGCATCGCAAATAGCACATATTCCACAAACTCCCTGTGTTCGATACCCACTTGCCACTATTTACATAGTTGTTATTGGGATTAAATTTGCGTGACTACGACATCACGTCAAATTTTGGCGCCGTTGCCGGGGAGTAGTGCGCAACGTGTGTTATTTTTGTTTTTGCTTTAAGTTTGTTATTTTTCTGGTTTACGCGAGGTGTGTTAGTGTGCAGGTATTTACAGGTGCATGCGTACTAGGAGCTCTCACAAGCTATCACCATTGGCGTTTGATCCGGAAATCGAGCGAACTTTGCGAGCAAACAGAATTTTGCAAAGGGAAAATACAATCAATAGTTCACCAACAACACCAATTACACCGATTACACCACTTCGATACATTATGGATCCACCACCACCACCACCCACTACGGGTGAATTCACCTCATCATTCATACCAACATCCACTCAACCCTCACCAAATACTACTATTCCACCAAATACTACCGAACCCACCATACTTCAACAGGTTACACCAACCAACACCACACAGCCCATTACTACTCAAGAAGAACCAACCGTCACCTTTAACCCTTCCACTACTATACCACCATTATCCCATTTTTTCCCGGGTGCGGGTCCATCATATTCGAGCCATACTATGGCACCAATTTCGTCTATTGTCCATGCTACACCGTATCGACCACCAAATCAATCGGGTTTCCAATACTCGACCATTCCATTTGGGCAATCATCGGGAATTCAAGGAGATGGGTATGATGAAGGTTATGAGGAATTTGAAGGTTTTGATGAAGATGGGTACGGTTATGGGGGTGATGGAGAGCAAGGGGAGTACGGTTATACGCAAGGCCAAGTACAAGTGATTCCAAATGTTGGTGGGGTTCAACAACAACAACTCATACCTCAACATATTAGGCCAAGGCCACAAGGGCCGCAATTGCAACGTCCGGTTCCTTTGCAACAAGTTCGACCACAACAGGTGCAACCGCAAATTCAAAGGCCAATTCAACAACCAATGGTACCACAGGGGCCCATGCAAAGACCAATGGGTCAAGTTCGTCCACGAGGTCGATTTGGTGTGCCAAGGAGGCATCTTAGGGAAAATGCAAGGGGAATTGAAGCACATTTTAGACCGGTGATTACTCACAACCCTTCACCGGTGGTTATTCCTCATAACAACCAAGGGAGAACTTTTGAAGTAAGAACCAATTCGTTACAAAGTTTGCCGAAATACAAGGGGTTAGCAACGGAAGAGCCTTATTTCCATTTGGAGGCGTATGACTCAATTTGCAATACTCTTGGGAGTCAAGGATTTTCGGCCGATGATATCAAGTTGGTATTATTTCAATTTTCTTTGGAGGACAAGGCAAAGAAGTGGTTCTACACTTTGCCTTCGGCATCTATTTATACTTGGGCGGAGATGCAACAAACATTCTTAGATGAATTTTATACCGCCCAAAAGACCAATGATGCGAGAAAAGGGTTGAGGAGCTTTCAACAACAACAAGGCGAAATGTTCCATGAAGCTTTCGAGCGTTTGAACATGATGATTAAAAATTGTCCACACCATGGGATTGAGCTTTGGGAGTTAATGAACGCCTTTCATGAAGGGTTGTGTGCCGAAGATGCACGACATTTGATGTCCATTACAAATGGGACATTTGGCACAAACTATGAGCATGAGGATTGGGAATTTTTGGAACAAATGGCGATCACCTCAAAGAGAAAGGCTCAAGCTTCAAGGAGAGCACGACCGGCCGTTACCCGAACACAAGTGCATGCGGTTGATGATGGTAACATACAAACTTCTAATAAAATTTATGATGTTTGTGCATTGTGTAATGAAATAGGTCATGCGGCGGAAAATTGCCAAGGAATGGTGGAAGGGCAATTTGAAGAAGTTCATGCCGTTCAAGGTCAAGGAGGGGTGGTAGAAATTACAATATGAATTCTAACACTTATCACCCCGGGTTGAGAAACCATCCGAATTTTCGTTATGGGAACCCTTCGAATCAATCAAACCCGAACTTTCAAGGTAGCCAAGGGAATTATGGTTCGCGCCAACCTTACAATAATCAAGGTGGATATAGAGGTGGGAACAACCAAGGATACCAAAGGCATTACCAAGCGGGTCAAGAACAAGGGGGGTCTTCGGGTGGAAATGAAATGATGGAAATGTTGAAGAGTATGCAAGCGGAGATGCAAAAGAGGAACCAAATGGATGACGCTCGCATACAAAAGGATGAGGCGCGAGACAAAGCAATCCAAACTTTGACCACTCAAATGGGTCAACTTGCAACCGAAGTGTCCGAATTGAAGAAGGGTAAAGGTCAATTACCAAGCGACACTAAGGTAAATCCATCCCATGGTACGTCAAGAGGTAACAATGTTAATATTCATCATGTGAGTGTTTTGAGAAGTGGGAAAGAGTATAAAACCAATCCTTCACCGGATTTGGTTGATGGGGTGGTTGAGGATATAACGGGTCAAGAAAGTGAGGAAGAAAATGAACCACCCATTGTTTCTTCTAAAAAACCCAATTTTGAAAAACCCGAAATTATTAAAGAAAAAGAAAAAGTAAATGAGGGTGAGGGGTCTAGTGAAGTACCATTTCCCTCGGCTTTATTAGACCCGGGTAGAAAAAATTTTATTTCAAAACGGGGTCCTCAAAAAGAGGAAATGTGGGAGGTTTTCAAACAGGTTAAAATTAATCTTCCTCTACTTGAAGCTATTAAACAGGTGCCCGCTTATGCCAAGTTTCTTAAAGAATTGTGTACTCAAAAGAGGCAACAAAAAGTGCCTAAATTGGTAGACTTGACGGAGCGGGTAAGTGCGGTATTAAAAGGGGACCTTCCTCCTAAGTTACAAGATCCGGGAACGCCCCTAATAAACATTCAAGTTGGGAATTTTCAAACCACAAGGGCGTTATTGGATCTTGGAGCCGGAGTAAGTATCCTACCGGGGGGGTTATATGACCAATACGATTTTGGTCCATTGAAGCGGGTTGAGACAACGGTTGTATTAGCCGACTTGTCTCATAAACTTCCCCGGGGTATCGTACGGGATGTTATAGTTAAAGTTGATGAATTTTATTATCCCGTTGATTTTCTTGTGCTAGATTACTCATCCGCGGACCCAATTCAACAACAAAATGTTATTTTGGGTCGGCCATTTTTGAACACCGCACATGCTATTATTGATTGTCGTTATGGCACAGTTGACATGACATTCGGTAATAGAAAAATGAGGTTAAATGTTTTTACTAACGGTACTAATGTGTATGGTGATGAGTGTTTCTTAGCAGATTTCATAGATGGTTACGACCCGAAGGTGTTCGAAGAAGAAATTTTGGGTTCTTGTGTTTGTGATATGTCTTTGCAGGTTCACACATGTGAGTTAGAGGTAGAAGAGAAAGAGCAAGAAGCTCTCGCGGTGAAGGAAGGAAGTCCACCATGGACTTACCAAACGGATACATTACCGGTGGAAATCGATTCGGGCACCAAGCCTTCTTTGGAAAGTCCACCAAGTGTGGAGTTGAAAGAGCTACCAAAGCACTTAAAGTATGCATTTTTGGGGGAGAATGACACTTTACCGGTGATCATTGCTTCCAACTTGGAGGTAGCTCAAGAGGAAGAATTGATGCGGGTGTTGAAGGCTCATAAGGCGGCGATTGGGTGGACGATAGCCGATTTAAAAGGTATTAGTCCATCCATTGTGATGCACAAGATTATTACAAGTGAGGATGCAAAGCCGACCCGTGAAACACAAAGAAGGTTAAATCCGAATTTGAGAGAGGTGGTGAAGAAAGAAGTCATCAAGTGGTTGGATGCGGGGATCATTTATCCCATTTCGGATAGTGCATGGGTAAGTCCGACACAGGTAGTGCCTAAAAAATCCGGCATCCAAGTAGTGAAAGATGAACAAGGTGAGCAAATCGCCACCCGCCCGGTAACCGGGTGGCGAGTGTGTATTGATTATCGGAAATTAAACGCGGCTACCTCAAAAGACCATTTCCCGTTACCCTTCATTGACCAAATAATTGAGAAACTTTCCGGTAAAAAATATTATTGTTTTTTGGATGGGTATTCGGGATATAACCAAATTGCTATTCACCCGGACGACCAACACAAAACCACGTTTACATGTCCATATGGTACATTTGCTTTTCGGCGAATGCCATTTGGACTATGTAATGCCCCCGCCACGTTCCAAAGATGTATGATGAGTATATTTTCGGACATGGTTGGGGAATCTCTTGAAGTGTTTATGGATGATTTTTCCATTTTTGGTCCAAGTTTTGACTCGTGTCTTAATGAATTAGAAAAAGTTTTAAAAAGGTGTGTTGAGACAAACTTGGTACTAAGTTGGGAAAAGAGCCATTTTATGGTTCAAGAGGGTATTGTTTTGGGGCATGTCATTTCGGACCGGGGAATGGAGGTAGATAAAGCAAAAATTCGGGTAATTTCATCTTTACCCCCACCAAAGAATGTTAAGGGGGTGAGATCTTTTTTGGGACATGCGGGATTTTATCGAAGGTTTATTAAAGGTTTTAGTGTAATTACAAAACCTTTATGTAACTTATTATTAAAAGATGTTCCCTTTGATTTTACTGACGAATGTTTGCAAGCGTTTCATGTTTTGAAGGAACAGTTGGTGAAGGCTCCTATTTTGCAACCACCGGATTGGTCAAAGCCGTTCGAGATTATGTGTGATGCTAGTGACACGACCATTGGAGCGGTTTTGGGTCAAAGGGTCGATAAGAAGCCGGTGGTAATATACTATGCAAGCAAAACTTTGTCCGAGGTGCAACTCAACTACACCACAACCGAAAAAGAATTATTAGCGGTGGTGTATGCCTTGGACAAGTTTAGATCTTACATTTGGGGGAGCAAGGTGATAGTGTATTCGGATCATAGCGCGGTCCGATATTTGATGGAAAAGAAGGATGCGAAGCCCCGGTTGATTCGTTGGGTGCTTTTGCTACAAGAATTCGATCTTGAGATTCGGGACAAAAAGGGATGTGAGAATGTTGTTGCGGATCATTTGTCCCGAATCCCTTTGGAAGGTGTTGATGACCCAAGTGAAATCAATGAACGGTTTCCCGACGAACACTTGTTGGCCGTCTCTACTTATGTTGCACCTTGGTATGCCCATTACGTTAATTATTTGGCTAAGGGTGCAATGCCAAATCATTGGACTAGGAAGAGACGACAACAATTTCTTAGTCAAGTGAAGCAATACATATGGGACGAACCCGACTTGTTCAAAATCGGGGCCGATCAAGTGATACGAAGATGTGTTCCCGAAACGGAAGTTCTAGAGATCTTGATTCATGCTCATTCATCGGCGTGTGGAGGGCATTTTAGTGGGAACAAGACGGGTTATCGGGTGTTAGCTAGTGGGTTTTATTGGCCCACGATTTTTAAGGATTCTTGTGAGTATGCCCGAAATTGCATCAATTGTCAAAGAATGGGAAGTATTTCGAAACGTGATGAAATGCCGTTACACCCGATTTTGGTAGAAGAAGTATTTGATGTTTGGGGAATTGACTTCATGGGTCCTTTCCCAAACTCAAATGGGTTTTTATACATTTTGGTGGCGGTTGATTACGTGTCGAAATGGATTGAAGCTATTGCCACAAGGACCAATGATCACTCTGTTGTATGTAAGTTTGTGCAATCTAATATTTTTGCCCGTTTTGGTGTGCCTAGGGTGATCATAAGTGATGGCGGGTCGCATTTCAAGAATTTCAATTTCGGGAAGTTGCTTAAGAGATACAATGTGAACCACCGCGTTGCTACACCATACCACCCGCAAACGAGTGGTCAAGTCGAAGTTTCCAACCGGCAAATTAAAGAGATTTTAATGAAGACGGTGAGAACGGATCGGAAGGATTGGTCAAGCAAGCTTGACGATGCGTTGTGGGCCTACCGAACGGCCTACAAAACTCCACTTGATACCACTCCTTATCGGATGGTTTATGGGAAAGGATGTCATTTGCCTATGGAGTTGGCACACCGGGCGTATTGGGCAATTAAAACGGTAAACGCAAACTACGATGAAGCGGGTCGGGCGAGAAAGCTTCAATTGAATGAAATTGAGGAAATAAGGGATCAAGCCTATGAGTGTGCGTCCGCATACAAAGACAAACTGAAAAAGGTTCATGATGCGAAGATAAAGAAAAAGAACTTTGAAGTGGGTCAAAAGGTGTGGTTGTACAATTCAAGGTTGAAATTGTTTGCGGGGAAACTAAAAAGCAAGTGGATGGGTCCTTACGTTGTCCGAAGAGTGGGAAGGTTCGATGATGTTGATATTCAAGACGAACGAACAAACAAGCAACAAACGGTGAACGGGCATCGGCTCAAACCGTACTTGGAAGGTAATGATATCAACAATCTCGAGCTAGATAAAGTGGGCTACATTTTACGCCCAGTGGATGATGAGGAAACGTGAAAGAGGCTCAGGTTTGGTATTTGTAAATATTTAGTGTAGTTTATTGCGTTTAGAATAAGTCTCGTTTAAACCGGTGTTTGAAACAAGTGTGGGGAAGTTCTTATGAATTTCTCGAACATAGTGTTGAGGACAACACGGGTTTTTAACGGGGGGTAGGGTAATATTTTTATGTTTTATTTAAATTATATTAAAATTATATAAAGCACATAAAAAAAAATAATAAATAAATTTTTGTGACCGGCCCCTATGCCCAGTACCCGCCGTAAGCTACGGTGGGGGGACGTAGCTTACGGCGGCAATCAATCAAATTAAGCCTTACGGCAGCTAGCCCCTGTTTTACGATGAAAAAAATTGGCCCAGTGATCACCGTAAGCTACGGCATGGTGCCGTAGCGTACGGCGCCGAGAAGACTTTTTGGTCTTGTTTGTCGTCGGTTCAGGTATTTAAAAAAAAAATTATAAAATCCGAAAATTTATTAATAATAATAATAAAACAAGTATCTAAAAAACCCCAACCACACACTTCTTCCATTAATCCCCAACCACACTTTTTCTTCTTCTTCTTCACTTATACCTCTAAGAACCCTAAGAACCCTAACCTTCATACTTTCATAAATCTCTCAAAGCAAGCCCGATTTCAGTGATTTTTGGGTCGTTTGTGACTAAAATTTCACAAGCATTCCGATTGTGGGTAAATTTTTGGAAGAAAATCACATTTTCTGGTCCGAATATCAAGCACTAGGTGTCGAAATTTTGGGTCTTTTTGTGGGTTTTTGTGTGAACTTCAAGCTTTAGTGATTCTCATCTTCTACAACACCAAGGTATGCAATTTCTGTTCATTCTTTGAATTACATTGAGGTTTGTAAGTTTCCATTATCTTTTTACTTACACACTTGCTTGTATCAGATAGATGATAGAACTTTGTAAACCATTGATTGTTATTAGTATAAATGTGTTGATGTTTTATGAAACTTTGTTGGAAAAATTCTGATTTTAGGGGACATCATGCCAAAATTTTGTTTGAAAAAAAATAAAAATTTTGGGTTTTTGCACATTTATACCTATAACATGAAGCAAGTGTGGGGAAGATGGGATAAAAATAACTAACTTGAATTGTTTGCTTGGTTTTGAATGTGTGTAGGTATGGCTTCTAGGAAAGGAAAGGGAGTTGCAAGTTCTTCCCAAGGGGATGCGGCACAACAAAAAAGGAGGAGATTGGCTCGGATTGGTGACCCGGACTCGGAGGAGGATGCACCGCCAAGGGAGCCAAAGCCGGATTGGACAACTGGCTCATTGTTAGATCAACCCGCGGAATGGAGAGCGGATCTATTTCACGAACAAATGAACAAGCTTAAACAAAGGGGAGAAGCATTTATTTGTGAAAAAGAAATCCGGGAGGCTGATTTTGCCCCATTCGGGATCATAGCAAAGTTTAACGCGTTGGGTTGGGGGGCGGTCACAAAGTGTTATGATGGCGAGAAGAAGAAAATGTATGACACGCAGATTCAAGAGTGGGTGGCATCACTTGAATGTCCCCCATTCAAGGCTCCAAATAAGATGCGGTTGGTTGGAAAGTGTAATGGTGTGAAGGTAGAGATGTCATATGACTCTTTGCGCCGGGTAGCAAAGTTTGATGATGGGCCGGCCAATGAGTACATCTACCCAAGTCTTAAGGATCTTTACCACGAGCCCGCTAAACATCCACAATGGCAAAACATGCTTGATTACCTCTTCCTTCCGGGCACAACACATGGAAGTTATATAGAAGAAATTTAAGAATGGAAGCGAAGTTGTTATTAACGTTGTGCATGTACAATGTCATGCCGAGGCGAGGTGACAAGATGGAGGTACGGTTTCAAGAAGTGCCAATCTTGTATATGATGATGCGTGGGTCACCCAAGGTTCCTTTCCGATTTTTGGTACTAAACAACATTTGGTTGAGCAAGAATAGTGGGGAAAGGAAGATTATACCTCATTGCCGGTTGATTACGGCATTGCTCAAGAAGTACGGGGCAATCAAAGGAGATGAAAAAGGGTCCTACAAGAGGTTTAGACCATTCGACCTTAAGAATCTTGGGGATTGGACTTACACAGAATCGGAAAGGTTTCATAAGTTGAAGACGGATGGTAGAAGGTGGAGAGCCTTAAAAGTGGATGCGAGACCGTTAAGACCGGGAGAGGAAGAGGAACCCGAATCAATGGATGATGAAGTGAGTGGGGATGATGATTATCGTGAAGACACTTTCACGGTAGATGTTCAAGTAGGAGGTGTTGGTCAAGCGGGGGTTCAAGGAGCCGGCGTACAATCTGGTTATGTGGGTAGTGCATTTGATTATGCACAACAGGCTTATGACCCGTATTGGGCCCATTCGGGGGATATGGGTCAAATCATTCAACAAAGGCGACCACCCACATTCGGTAATTGGAGTGAACAAAATCAAGTGCTATTTGATCAACAAACATTTGTGGGTGCTAGTGTGGAGAGGGCTATTAAAAGAAGTTACGATAGAAATGAGCAATGGAACCGTGCTCATAGATATGCCCGTGAAGAAGACACGAACAACCGTTACTTGGATGATCGTCAAAGACGCATGCATGACCAATGGCATGCGGGGCAGCCAGTTGTAGGAGATCCACCCATTGTGGACTACACCACATTGCCACCATATGATGGTAGTGTGTCATACCCCACCCCGCCATTGCACCATTCTCAATGGGTGGACCCGCATGCCATGAGTTATCAACAAGCAAATCCAAGCAGTGATCAAGGAAGCAGTAGTAGCGGTGGAGCATTTGGTTTTGGTGAGTGGACGGATATGATGACATCCATCTTTGGGCCTCCACAGCCGAAGTATTACTAGCCAGGTCGTATTTCGCTCCTTTGTACATTTTTGTATATATGTCTATGTGTTTATGTTTATGTTGCGGTTGGGAGGTTGGGTGGTGTTTGTGTTAATATGTTGTTGGGTTGTGAGAGTTGGTGGTGTCTTTAAAAAAAAAAAAATTGGGTTTAAGAATATAAGCAATTGGGGATGTTCTCGTTGAAAGCGATCTTTCCCTCAAAACCATACATTGGGACAATGTATCCCAAGTGTGGGGATGGGGGAAATTTTTGAGAAGTTCAAAAATTTTTGCAAATCCAAGCGAAAGTGTAAAAATTTGAAAACTTGATATTGTTCCATTTGACACACCGATACCCATTTCTAATCTTTTCTTGGTGAGAATTGAGCCACGCATGATTGGTATTGATATTTCATTGTTTGAGTGGCGGTGTGTGTTGTGTGTTAATAGAACTTGTGTGTGAATACTTGTTAAATCTTAGAGTCAACATGCTTTTGAAGATGATAGGGGACTTCTAGGATGCCTCGTCTAGGTGAGTGCGAGTGTGGGATTTGGGGGGTTGGACCTCATTAATTATATATATGAGCATGGTTGCGAGAGGGGCGGGGGTTTGGACATTTAGTTGCCCAAATTTTGTGCCTAAAGCCTATCATTTGTTACCCCTTAGCTAGTTTTCTAAAAGTTTACCCGACTTGACCCGGTCTTATAGTGTTAGTAGTTATTTTAGTAGTGTGTAAATACGTTCAATGTTATGTTGAATGTTTGAAAAAAAAAAAAGAGAAAAAATGAAAAAGCAATGAAAAAAAAAAAAAAAGAAGAAGTAATGTTGAGTTGTCTTGTATATAAGTTTAAGTTTGTTTGTTTGTTTATTTCATTATGTAATAAAAGACCGGTTAAGTCCTTCGCTACTACATATATATTCCTTTTCCTACCCTTGCACCTAGCCCCGTTACAACCCGTAAGTTCCTTTGATTCAAAAGCATGTTAGATATTGGTTAGGAGGCAACTTGATTTTCATACAAGCTTATTGTCGCGCACACACACATATACGCATTGAGTGGTTTAGCATAACTTGCTAATTTTTCTTGTCACCGAGAGTTTTGTGAGGGGTGTGTCTTGTGGTTTGATAAAAAGCTAGTAAAAGGACGGCACTTTGGTTTGGTTTGCGCGATTGGTCGCTTATGGTTAAAAATAGTTTTTGAAGTGGTTGCTTGGGACAAGCAACGGGTAAGTGTGGGGATGTGACGGGTGGTCCGTAGGACAACCCTTAAAAGGCGTAACATAACGCACATTCTACATTTTATCCGTTTATTTGTGGGAATTAGGTAATCACAAGATAATGTTGATGCAGGTGTTAAAGGGTGCAAGATACGGGTTTTAAGAAGCTTGAACGGACGCTAGAAGCTGGTATGACCCATATGTGTGGGGACCAAGGGAAATGAAGGAAACGAGAGCAAAAAGCCACTCAGGGCCGTAACCTACGGCCTCTGCCGTAGGCTACGGTACCCTAACAATTGCCAAAAATCAGCACCGTAAGACAGGAACAAAGGGGCGTAAAAGAGTGATGATCACCGTAAGCTACGGCGGCTGGCCGTACCTTACGGTGCTATGTTGACTGTTCCTATTAGCTGACCGCCGTAAGCTACGGTAAGCGGCGTAGCTTACGGCACCGATTGAACCAAAAATGTAACTTCCGCATTAATGGTCGTTTTGAAGACATTTTATGGTTCCTAATCATGCTCGGTCGGTTACTACTTGAAGAAAACGAATGGAGGTTATATAGGGAGCACTTGGAAGCTAGGAAGGAGATCGGGGGAACTAACTTTCACTAAATCTTTGATAACCTATCAAACAATCTTTAGTTTTTCATTTAGTTTTTGTTGGTGAAACTTGTGAAGACTATTTCCTTTTCAATTGCTTGCATTATGTGTGTTAAAGCCATGAGTGGCTAGATACTTGAATGGTTATCTTATGTTGAAGGTTTGTGGTAAACTTTTGTGTTTTTATCTATATTTCTAGAATAACAATTCCTCTTCGTTAGAATTGATTGTTATGGTGTATAATTGCTTGTTAGTAACGTGTTGATTCTTACGTTGAAGTAATTAGAAACCATACGTTCTTGGTGCCGTTGGCAATCGAGATATCATGGGTATAGTTAGGTTTGGGTAAGAGTTGATTGATCATCGGGTGATAACCTCACGTTCTCGGAATCTGAGTACTTCGTCCCCCTTCATCACTGCAATTGGTTATACATGAACTATGTCTATGTAGTTCTTTCTAGTGAATGTTAACACAAAAGTTGAAGCAAACCGGATACTAAAGATAGCCGTTTATTTCCAAATTGTTTACAACCTCAAATCTTCATTTTGTAAATTAGTTAATTAATCTTAGTTTTTAAAACCAAACAAATCAAAACAACTCGTGAATTTTATTTTTCGTGCAATTTGTTTAATTTAGTTAACTTAGAGAAGCATCGCAAATAGCACATTTTTCTTGCACGTGGAGCGAAGCGTCGTTGTGGATCGTTGAGAGCACTGTTCTGGTTATAGTCTGGTTTTAATAAAAACGTTTTCCCATATTAAAACCAAGTTCTCTATAACCAATGGCTCTGATACCAATCTGTCACACCCCCAAAATCCACCTGCGGAGTATCACCGCTTGGGAGCGTGACTGACCAGGATCAAGCCACCAATCATATAGAACATGTAATCAATAAGTAAAAGTAATTGCCATTAAACCAAACCAAATCCATATGAAAGGTGTTTCCAAAACATAAGTAAGTTATCACTGTTTAGCGGAAGCGTATAAGTAAAACCCAATATAGATAAGTATGTAATGTCATAAAGTGTTCAACAAACAATCACGATCCAAGCCCACAACAGACCAGCTCCTCCCTGTGCAAGCTCCATGTATCTAACGACCTACAAGGCATGTAACAGAGGATCAACAACTAGTTGAGCGAGTTCACAGTTTATAGTTTAGTAATTGTAATAGTATGGTAAGCCTTGTGTTTGTTCATTAAGTCATGTATCGTAATAGTTCATATCGCAGCCTTCTAGGCATGTATGCGAAGATTAGAGAAAGTTCTCAAGTATTCTAGACTAGGTATGTTTGTATCGCGGCCACCCGGCACCTGTGCGAAGTTTTAGTGTATAGTTCGCAGCCTTCCTAGGCATGTGTGCGAAGATTAGTCATATTATCGCAGCCAACCCTGGCATGTGTGCGAAGATCAGTCATATTATCGCAGCCAATCCTGGCGTGTGTGCGAAGATCAGTTCTATAAGCATCACTAGTCTAGCAGTATCTTAACCAATCACCTTCCTCACCCGAGGATCACATCACTACGTTCCATTATCTAGAGAAGTATAAATAAATAAATCAATCCCATTCCCACCCTGGGAACCCCATGCCTTGGCTGTGTGAACTCACCTTGGTTTGCTCGGTATGTTATTGCTTCTAGGGTTTGTTAATCGTCTAAGTCCGTTACACACAACCTAGGATATATTGCACATGATTCGATGTAAGTGTTTGAAATCAATTAGGGTTTACCAGTCTTGGTGTTCAATCGACTGTGTGTGATAATTGGTTACATACTGATCTGACATGGTTTGCACGTAAATACAGTAATATACAGCAATTACAGCCACATATGGTATCATATCATGCAGAACAGAACACAGTTAACACTTAACAGTTAACAGGGTTAATCAGCTTGGCTTAACAGGGATTCATATACTTTTTATACGTAACGCAGTCGACATACATGTTTAACGGGGTTATCTGGCTTAACAGATATAACAGTTGAACCCCATCAACTCTTATAAACAAACTTGGACAAGGTATTCAAAGCATAGAACTCAACAAGCACTACATTACAAAACTCGGTCCTTGTGTCATATATATATATATAGTTCGGACCCCATATGCGTATTACAATAGTTCGGACTAACACATTCCCCCTTACAACTATAAAAGGTCGGACATCATAAAGCATGCAAAAGAACTCGGACCCCTTAGTGCTTTCATTACAAAATTCGGACAAAGTGTGAGGGGTTAATCCCTTTTTAAAATTCGGATAAAGGGGGATGTGGTTGTCAAAAGTCGGACATGGGGGGGTTGGGGTTTAAACTCGGACCAAAGGGAATTGGGCCACAAAGTCGGACTAGATAACTCATGAAACTCGGACCTATTTGCTTCTTATAAGACTCGGACAATCATGTCCTCTAGAAAATTCGGACAAATGTGATCTCAATAAAAATCGGACCATTCACTTAAAACTCGGACCCCCCCCCCTTTGCTAGGGTTTTAAAAGTCGGACAACATCTATTGTTACCCAAACTCAGACAATCATCTTAGGCTAAAATTCGGACAAACAAGCAATGAATCATCGAGCAGAACATAGTCACATGAACATCAGTTACGTTTTGTAAAATCAACAGTCACGTTCATCGTTCCAAAACCCTAATTTCATACCTTTTCATAGTGTAATAATTGTGACAACCCTCACTAAACCAGGTATCCGTACGATTTAATTAATAAATAATGGCTGCTTAATTACTGTGCTTAACTGAAATTGCTGACGAACTGCTACTTGATTTCTAGTACTTGTATATTCCTGCATCATACTTTGATTTCCGTCACTACATTATTTATAAGTTGAACCTTAGTGACAAACATGATGCACAAAAGCACAGTAGCATTAGAATGGATAACCTATTGAACATGCTGATAAAGCCAGCATCAGGCAGACACTGCCTCTAAGGGCCTGTATGAGCCAGAAATATTTTACTACACCCATAGTGAGTGTAGGGATACAAGGGTTGTAGAACTGCGTCTCTAGGAATAAGATATAATGATTGGATGTGCCTAAAACGTACTCTAAGCACAAAAACACAGCACTTTTATTAACATACTAGCTTCTGGCTAACTAATAAAGTGCCAAAACAAGGGGAAGTATTCCTGACACTTTTGGAAATAAATAGTGTCACTAAAAATATTATTAACGACGCTTAAAAGCTTACTTAAGCACTTTAACGGATTACCATCCAACCGAACAATCGGACTATACCCGGAACATAAAAATATGGCCAATAATATATTGATCTTTTTCTGAGCCAGTTAGGGTCCCTGATTACCCTAACACCCGCATTAGAACGCATCACACAACTAACCGAGTTAACCCTTAGTCTAACTTGGTTTAAAGTAACTAATCTCTAACCATAGACTTGAAATCAAACCAAGACCCCCCCCCCCTTGGGCCGATTCGGTCCCCTTGTAACTAGACTAGTACCCTTTTGATTATAATAATAAATCTTGTCTCAAATCAAGAAGACATGTTAACCATTGGATTTGGAACTTGAAATTGTCTATAAATACTAACACTAAACACATAAGATCATAACACACCACACTTCACCACAAAACTCCTCCTCTCCTCTCCTCCCAACTCTCGGCCGAACACCCACACTTCCATCCATCCATTTTCGAGTCTTGTTCAATCCATTCCAAGCACATACAAGTGTTCAAGGTCACGTATTAGGAGTCTTGGAGCAAACGGAAGCGGAAGGACCTCGTTATCTTGCTTTTATCCACCACCTTTTCGCCTAGATTCTTCCCTAGCCCCGAGCTAGAGGTATAATGCCTAAAACTCATTCTCGAACATATCTAAGGTGGTTAATAAGATTTATAACGGTTAAAATGCGGAAACTCATCTTTTGAATCTTTAAAGTTTACTAAAACATGAATCTTGTTGGTTAAAAGATCATAAGTTGTGTAAAAGTTGTAGTGTTTAAATATGGTGATTATTTAGGCCCGATCTACGATGTGGTGGCTCGGATCATCGTTTAACCCGACTTTGTTAAGATCATAGATCTTGACATAAGCTTGTTTCTATCGGTACAAGGGTTAAAAGGTGAAACTCTACCACACGAGAAACATGAACTTGTGCAAAAGTGTTTTTATTTGTAAAATAGTATTTAAAACTAGCGGATCGACGTATGTACAAGTGGTATTTTCGTAGAACAAAGTGTCGAGAAAATCATGTTTTATAAAAGTCGGATGACACACTAACAAATATGATTTTTACAAACCACAAGTGTATAAACATTTGTGAAATAAAAGTTTCGACAAAATAACAATCTTTGAGAAAGATGACGGGAAGTTGTAAAGGATGATTTATTCTAAAAACGAGGTTTTTACGGGATTAAGTTATTTTACACATAGATCCACAAAATATAACGGGATCTACACTATAGCTTTCGGAAAAACCACAAGTTCATGTGATTATGCGATTTTACATACTTGTCGACTAGTTTGATGTGTCGGAAATTGATTGATTGATTTAAAGAAGTGTTGAAATGATTTTGTAAAAGAAAATGATACGCTAGAAAGCGTGGCCACCTCCAGTTACAGGGGAAACTCTGGCGAAATTTTTCTAAAAACCTAACACTTAGAATTATTTTGATATGTTTTCAAAATATATTTCGCCACGACTTTATTTACAAATATTCGGAGGTGGGATTTTCACAAAACTAAACGTGGCAAATATATACTTGGTAAATATATTTTTCACAACACTGTTCATGATTATTTTGTGAAAATACATAAATATTATTTTTAGAGTAAAACAAATATTTCGAACGATAACAGCTCCAAAATAATACAAACGCTTACACGACAAACATATAAGTTACAACGGTAATTATTATTACCACACGGTTACTAAAACGTAACTTACGCATTATACGGAACTATTCGTGAACGCGTATTTCGTCAACGCATTATTTTGGAAATATTATGTGAAGTGAAAATATAATATTTTTGAGAAAAATATTTATATTTTGGAAGTAGAAGTAAAAATGTATTAAGTGGGACTTAATGATATAATGCAAATACACATGTATTAAATCCCCCATCCTTGGGAAGGAGATTAACTACCAAGTACATGCAAAATATAAACACGAAATAGTTGTCTAACTATTTCCCAAAAGCTTAAACTATAAAGCTAAGGCACGGCCATCCGTCTAATAGAATTAGCACATGTAGGTCGTTGCACAGCTGCCTGACATTTGGAGTACTTGGTATAGCGACGCACTGACTGTGAGTTCATGTCCCCCTTTTCTCTTAACTGTTTTCAGTTTTCTAAACTGCGGGGGTGAAATACATGTTACATTGATTATGAATACTTTATACATGGTATGGTTAGCGTAAGGAGGTTTGTTACTTAAGATCATGTGAGTGGGTAGGCGGAAACTTGAGGCCATTAATCCTCATGGTAGGGCCGAGGGACAGGAGCGGTAGATCTATCTGGGTGTAGCGAGCCCAGCCCCAGGTCCAGCATAACGGACCTCGGGGTGACTTAGTGCCCAACGCATAAATCCGCTAGGTTTGAGTCTTCCTACTTGCACTTCACACATATCAATGGCCTTGCAAACCATTGGTGATCTCTTTTTCCTTATTTGCTACATACCAGGATTTTTGATAAATACAAAGGTTTATTTACTCACTTTCACATGAACTCGCACAACATTATTGTTGATTTTTCAACTTACATGTATTTCAGGGAATTAAAGATCTGGCACGGTATGGCATGTTTTCCGCTGCATTAGTCACCGAGGTCATCCAGGGTTTGGGGAATGTGACTCTTTCCTGGACAAGTCACAGTCCTTAAACCATGTTTATGTTATGTTTGGGTTTGTAATGTTTGAACAAGTTTATGGTTGTTAGGGTGTTATCCCGTTAAGACAATGTTATGGTAATTTTTATTTTAATGGATGATCTTGCATATTTTTAATTCATATAGCTTTGTTATGATTAAGCTATGGTATTAAGAAGTCACACCAAATTAACCACGCTTCCGCAAAGCCAGGGTGTGACAGCTTGGTATCAGAGCTCTGATCATAGCGAACTAGGATTCCTTCTCGAGTCTAGACTATGATCAATAGGGCTCTCACGAAAACATTTTTACTGCATACCACTTAAGTCCAGATCCAAAACCTTTTTATAAACAAATGTTGAGCGCATTTTATTTATTATTTTTAGGCTCAGTCTGAGAGGCTGAGGCTCGGTCTGGGAGACTGAGGCTCGGTCTGGGAGGCCGAGGCTCGATCTAATGGATCGAGGTAGTTGTCTAGTGGGACTAGGGAGTCAGTCTGGGAGGCTGGGAGAATTGACTAGTGGGACTAGGGAGTCAGTCTGGGAGGCTGGGAGAATTGACTAGTGGGACTAGGGAGTCAGTCTGGGAGGCTGGGAGAATTGACTAGTGGGACTAGGGAGTCAGTCTGAGAGACTGGGAGGCTAGTGGGACTAGGAAGAGCAGTCTGGGAGGCTGGGAGAATTGGCTAGTGGGACTAGGAAAAGCAGTCTGGGAGGCTGGGAGGCTAGTGGGACTAGGAGAATTATGTGATATCTTACTTGATAGCTTATGTGATTATTCGATTGTATGACTGATTATTTGTGCATAATTGTGTTTATGTTACTGACATCATGAGTCACCTGTGCCATGCGACATGTTTATGCGTATGTGACTCGGACACCACCGGACCCCTACCTATCGCATCTGATGACCTCCCATCTTCGGAGCATGAGGTGCATACATCTGATTCCACCAGCACGGACTACGGCGATTTCCAGCCCTTCGCACTACCCGAGGGTGCTGATGAGCCTGCGGATGGCCCCCCTGCTGAGTACTTACCCCTAGTTGTGATTCCGGCTCCTATTCCTTTAGCCGTCTATCCCGCATATGACTTACTACTCGACGATTGATCTATTTGAGGACGAGCCTATTGAGGATGAGATTCCGGATGCAGCCCTTCTTCCCGCTGGCGATCTTCTGATGATCGCTGACGCCCCTGCGGAGGACTCACCCGCACATTCACCGGTCCCAGACTCCTTTGAGTCTGTGGCATCCGCACCTTCTCACGAGGTGAGCGCACAGCACTTTGCACACGATTCGGATCCTGACCAGGCATCCTCTGCTGCACCTATTCTGAGCTTTGCATTTGAGCATGACGACATAGAGGATTCTGATCCCATTTTTCCTCCGGGATTTGACCCGGATCACGACATTGAGTTTATCCCGATGGACCAGCCCATGGAGGATCCCGCTGATCCAGTTGACCCTATTGATCCTGAGTTCGACTTTGATATGGCTTTTGATGACCATGAGCCTGCCTTGGCTCCTGAGCAGGCAGCTGCTCTAGATCCTATGCCCGAGCATGACCCCGTACATGCTGGCATCCCAGTTGAGCCCGTTCTAGCTGACCCGCACATTGATGATCATCTGGAGGATGATCATGTTGTTGCTGTCGATCCTGTTGTTCCTCCACCTTTTGTTGATGATATACATGTTGAGCACGTTACACCAGTTAATCCTATTATTGCTCCCCCATTTGATCCCATTCCACTTGAGCCTGAGCACGCACTATTTGCTGACCACATGGATCCACCCGATGAGGATGCTCAGCACGGTTGGATACCTGCTGATGAGGACATTCCACCTTTGCCCCCTCAGATCCCTGTTACACGACATATTGATTTCACTTTTCAGGTTCCTCAGTTTGTACCTCCAGCGAGGCCTGGAGAGGGCTCTTCAGCCCATCCTTTTGGGCACGTGCCGATGTCTATTCCCTTCATGCCACAGATGTCATCTGTTCCACCCTCTACTTCACCGTTTCATGTGGCACCGTTTGACCCCTCCAGTGAGCCTTTGCTTTGGTCGACACCACCAGCCATGCCACCTACTGATCCATACCATCCGTTTCATGTGGGACACACTATAGAGGATGTTTTGATGTCCTTCGTTCATCAGCACGAGTCACACACGCAGCGTCTCCAGGAGCTCGAGAGAGCTCAGCTGCCATCATGTTCGTGCCATGGTCAGATACACTCTCCTCTTCAGCCATGTCGATCCTTACCCCCAGATTTTGCTGCTCGTCTCTTTACACTAGAGCAGCAGGTTGCCTCTGTCATTCGCACTCAGCAGGCTATGGAGGAGGACTGGCTTCAGCTACGCCGCTTGCTTTACACTTACTTTCCCCCTCCTCCACCGCCATCTGTATAGAGCTCATCAGTATTGCTTGTGTAGACGTTGGTGAGAGGACCGCGATTGCTTTTGGTTGTATAGCATTTTGGAGACTACATGATGATACTGACTTTTGACACATACTTGATGTATTCGATGTATTTGACACTAATTTGATATAGCTTTTGGACAGGGGTGATGTAGCCCCTAGTTGATTGATGATTGTATGACACAGTGATGTACTGATACACTTACGTTGTGGTCTCGATATATATGGCAATCGCAGTATTCTCATCATATTTGATTCGCTTGATTGTTTATTTACATTATTATGACAAGGGATGTTGTGTATATTTTATGACATGGGATGTTGTGTGTATAATATTTGTGACATGGGATGTTGTGTGATTAGTATTTGTAAGGTATTGATAACATGAGATGTTATGTGCTATTACTATTACTATATACGTACGCTTTACTATGGCCTGACCGACGTACACATCTTTAGAAGATGCCGCCAAGACGTCAACCTCAGCCAATGCCTACGACTCAGGACGAACTACAGCAGGTCATTGCTGCTGCCATTGCTCAATATGCTGCCTCTCAAGGAGGGATGAGTGGAAGCAACTCTGGCAACACTGGCAACAACAACAATCCACCTCATGGTAACCCTAAGTCATTAAGACATACCATGACCTAAATGGATTTCCTTAGCAGGAATGCTAATGCCAATCATGCGCTATAATGTATGTGCAGGGTGCACCTACAAACAGTTCTTGGACTGCAAGCCCGTAAACTTTGATGGCACAGGAGGTGCTGTCCCTTTCGTCCGCTGGGCTGAGAAAACAGAATCCGTACTTCGCATGAGCAAATGCGCGCTGGATCAACAAGTCACTTATATCTCAGGGCTATTTTTGGATGGAGCCCTATCATGGTGGAATCTCCAAGTACAAACACTTGGCGAAGCAGCTGCTTACGCGCTGACTTGGGCTGAACTGAAGGAACTCATGCGCAAGAAGTATTGTTCGCGCGCTGAAATTCAGAGATTGGAGACCGAGTTCTGGCATCTAAAAATGGAAGGTTCAAAGATAGCTGAGTATGTTCAAAGGTTCCACGATTTGTCGCATGTGGTACCCTACATGGTTACACCTGAGTTCAAGAGAATTGAACGCTTCATTTGGGGATTAGCTCCTTAAATTATCAGTATGGTGACCTCCTCCAAACCGGCAACTATCACTGAAGCCATTGATTTGAGCGTGGCTCTTACGGAGGAGGCAATTCGTTTATACAAGTTTGATGAAGTGGAGCCTAAGAAGAAGGAGACTCATGTGGAGTCGTCTGGAGGAAACAAGAGGAAGTTTTCAAACTTCAAGCAGGGCACCGGGGTGGTGGTTAAGAAAGGAGAGCAGAACACGCCAGCTCCGGATACAGCTGGTGGTAAGAAGAAAGGAAAGGGATATATGGGTGCACAACCCAAGTGCAACTCATGCCAACGACATCACTCGGGTCGTTGCAGGCTAAGAGTTTGTGAATCATGTGGAAAGACTGGTCATACGAAGGATTTTTGCTGGGCTAGTGCTGGCCGGGGAGGCCAAGGAGGATCTGGGAGTAGGAATAATCGTGGTGGTAATGGAAATCGCCCCCAAGGAAACCATGGAGGTGATGGAAATCGGGTCAATCATGCAAACCAAGCGGGCGCCATGAATCGAAGTCAGGGAAACAATCAAGCTGGAAACGTTGGTGGAAATGGGCAGAGTCCCGGATGTTTCAACTGCGGTGACGTTGGGCATTACAAGAGGAATTGCCCGGAATTGAACCAAGCACGCGGAAGGGTTTTCAACATAGAAGCAAGGGAAGCGCGTCAGGATCCCAATGTTGTCACTGGTACATTCCCTGTAAACCAACGCTATGCATCCGTTTTATTTGATACTGGCGCCGATTATAGCTTCGTGTCGTTAGAATTTAAGAATATGCTTGGTTTAGCCGCTAGTAAGTTAGATATTCCATACTCGATCGAATTAGCGAATGGGAAGTTAGTAGAAGCTAATGAGGTGATTCGAGGCTGCGTAATCGAGTTGGGAGAGCGCGAGTTCGCTCTAGATCTGCTACCAGTCCAGTTGGGAAGCTTCGACGTGGTAGTAGGGATGGATTGGTTATCGAGTAACAAGGCTGAGATAGTTTGTCATGAGAAGGTCGTTCGTATCCCGACCAATGATGGTGAGACCATTGTTGTTCACGGAGAAAAGCGTGAGACGCCGTTGAGGATTATTAGCTGCCTGAAGGCAAGAAAGTGTTTGCAGAAGGGATGTGCTGCCTTTCTGGCACACATTGTAGATAAGAAGGCTGCTGAGCCAAAGACCGAAGACATCCCTGTCGTGAGGGAGTACCCAGAAGTCTTTCCAGAAGATTTGCCTGGATTGTCGCCTCAGAGGCAAGTGGAGTTTCGCATCGATTTAGTTCCAGGCGCCGCGCCTGTGGCTAAGGCACCCTACAGACTTGCTCCGTCTGAGATGCAGGAACTGTCGACACAGCTTCAAGAGTTGTTAGACAAGGGATTTATCCGACCGAGCTTCTCGCCTTGGGGAGCTCCAGTTTTGTTTGTCAAGAAGAAGGACAGTAGTTTCCGTATGTGTATTGACTACAGAGAGTTGAACAAGCTGACGATCAAGAACAGGTATCCCCTGCCAAGAATCGATGATCTGTTTGACCAACTACAAGGTTCAAGCTTTTATTCAAAGATCGATCTTCGATCTGGATACCATCAGCTACGGATACAGGAGGAGAGTATCCCGAAGACAGCCTTCAGAACTCGATATGGACACTACGAGTTTCTCGTTATGCCGTTTGGTTTGACAAACGCACCTGCAGTGTTCACGGATTTGATGAATCGAGTTTGTAAGCCGTACTTGGATAAGTTCGTGATTGTATTCATCGATGATATTTTGATTTATTCAAAGACGAAGGCTGAGCACGAGCAGCACTTAAGAGCCATTCTGGAGTTGCTAAAGAAGGAACAGTTGTACGCCAAGTTCTCTAAGTGCGAGTTTTGGCTAAGAGAAGTGCAATTCCTTGGGCACGTGGTGAATGGAGATGGAATTCATGTGGACCCAACCAAGATCGAGGCGATCAAAGATTGGGAAACACCAAAGACGCCAACCGAGATCCGGCAATTCTTGGGTTTGGCTGGCTATTATCGAAGGTTCATCGAGAACTTTTCAAAGATCGCTCAACCATTGACGCTCCTCACTCAGAAGGACAAGAAGTTTGATTGGGGAATCAAACAGGAGGAAGCATTTCAGATATTGAAGGATAAGCTTTGCAACGCGCCAATCTTAGCTCTACCGGAAGGTACCGATGATTTTGTGGTATACTGCGACGCATCGCGTCAAGGATTGGGTTGTGTGTTGATGCAACGCCAAAAGGTTATTGCCTACGCGTCACGCCAACTGAAAGTACATGAAAAGAACTATACCACACATGATTTGGAGTTAGGCGCAGTAGTTTTTGCTTTAAAGAACTGGAGACACTACCTTTATGGTACGAAGTGCACAATCTTCACAGATCACAAGAGCCTCCAACATATATTCAACCAGAAGGAGTTGAACATGAGGCAAAGACGATGGGTAGAACTGTTGAATGATTACGACTGCGAGATCAAGTATCATCCAGGGAAGGCGAATGTGGTCGCCGATGCCCTAAGTCGAAAGGAGAGAATCAAGCCCATAAGGGTTAGGGCTTTGGAGATGGTAATTCGAACCGACTTTCCTCTGCGCATTCGTGCCGCGCAGAAAGAAGCTCTCAAGGAGAGAAACCTTGAGGAAGAGTATCTCCGTGGGATAGAGAAGTTATTGGTGCCAAACAGGGAAGGAACGTTGTGTTTTGAGAAGAGGATTTGGGTTCCTCTGTTTGGTGGTTTAAGGAAGGTTATTTTTGATGAAGCTCACAAGTCGCGGTACTCTATCCACCCTGGAGCGGATAAGATGTACCAGGATCTTAAAGATTATTACTGGTGGCCTAGGATGAAAGGCGATGTTGCTGTTTATGTGAGCAAATGTTTAACATGCGCCAAGGTTACGGCGGAATACCAGAAGCCTTCGGGACTTCTGCAGCAACCAGAAATTCCCAAGTGGAAGTGGGAACAAATCTCTATGGATTTTATTACGAAGTTGCCAAGAACGCCAAGAGGCCATGACACTATTTGGGTAATAGTGGATCGCTTAACAAAGTCAGCATACTTCCTACCTATCCGAGAGAATGATAATACGAGCAAACTGGCCGAAATTTACATGAGAGAGATTGTTACACGCCATGGAGTACCTCTCTCGATTATCTCTGATAGAGACGGAAGGTTCGTGTCAAGGATATGGCAATCCTTCCAGGAAGCTTTTGGCTCAAAGTTGAATCTGAGCACTGCTTTTCACCCGCAGACCGACGGTCAAAGCGAGCGGACGATACAGACACTAGAAGATATGCTGAGAGCATGTGTGATGGATTTGGGCGGTAGCTGGGATAAGCATTTGCCTTTGGTTGAGTTTTCATACAACAACAGCTACCACACCAGTATTGGTGCCGCGCCATTCGAAGCTTTATATGGGCGCAAGTGCAGATCGCCGCTTTGTTGGGCTGACGCAGGTGATAGACAGTTGGTTGGTCCTGAAGTGGTACAGGAAACCACAGATAAGATCGCACATATACGAGATCGCATCAGCGCGGCTCGTGACTGGCAGAAAGCCTACGCGGATCGAAGCAGGAAACCTCTAGAGTTTGAGGTTGGTGAGATGGTTTTGTTGAAGGTATCACCCTGGAAGGGTGTGGCACGCTTTGGGAAACGTGGAAAGTTGAACCCGAGGTATATTGGACCATTCAAGATCTTGGAGAGAATCGGGTTAGTAGCTTACAAGTTGGATTTACCTGCCGAACTGAATAGTGTTCACGATACATTCCATGTATCCAATCTGAAGAGAAGTCCAACTCAAGATACCGTTGCCATTCCTACCGACGAAATTCATGTTGACGACACGCTCCATTTCGTTGAAGAACCTGTTGAGGTCACGGATTGGAAAGTAAACAAGACCCGCCGGAGCAGTGTCAAACTCGTTAAAGTTCGTTGGAATGCTAGACATGGTCCTGAATTCACCTGGGAGCGTGAGGACCGAATGAAAGAGAAATACCCCCACTTATTTCCTGAGAATCCTGCTTCTACAAGCAGAGTTTAAAATTTTGGGACGAAATTTTTCTAACGGGGGGAGAATGTGACAACCCTCACTAAACCAGGTATCCGTACGATTTAATTAATAAATAATGGCTGCTTAATTACTGTGCTTAACTGATATTGCTGACGAACTGCTACTTGATTTCTAGTACTTGTATATTCCTGCATCATACTTTGATTTCCGTCACTACATTATTTATAAGTTGAACCTTAGTGACAAACATGATGCACAAAAGCACAGTAGCATTAGAACGGATAACCTATTGAACATGCTGATAAAGCCAACATCAGGCAGACACTGCCTCTAAGGGCCTGTATGAGCCAGAAATATTTTACTACACCCATAGTGAGTGTAGGGATACAAGGGTTGTAGAACTGCGTCTCTAGGAATAAGATATAATGATTGGATGTGCCTAAAACGTACTCTAAGCACAAAAACACAGCACTTTTATTAACATACTAGCTTCTGGCTAACTAATAAAGTGCCAAAACATGGGGAAGTATTCCTGACACTTTTGGAAATAAATAGTGTCACTAAAAATATTATTAACGACGCTTAAAAGCTTACTTATGCACTTTAACGGATTACCATCCAACCGAACAATCGGACTATACCCGGAACATAAAAATATGGCCAATAATATTATTGATCTTTTTCTGAGCCAGTTAGGGTCCCTGATTACCCTAACACCCGCATTAGAACGCATCACACAACTAACCGAGTTAACCCCTAATCTAACTTGGTTTAAAGTAACTAATCTCTAACCATAGACTTGAAATCAAACCAAGACCCCCCCCCCTTGGGCCGATTCGGTCCCCTTGTAACTAGACTAGTACCCTTTTGATTATAATAATAAATCTTGTCTCAAATCAAGAAGACATGTTAACCATTGGATTTGGAACTTGAAATTGTCTATAAATACTAACACTAAACACATAAGATCATAACACACCACACTTCACCACAAAACTCCTCCTCTCCTCTCCTCCCAACTCTCGGCCGAACACCCACACTTCCATCCATCCATTTTCGAGTCTTGTTCAATCCATTCCAAGCACATACAAGTGTTCAAGGTCACGTATTAGGAGTCTTGGAGCAAACGGAAGCGGAAGGACCTCGTTATCTTGCTTTTATCCACCACCTTTTCGCCTAGATTCTTCCCTAGCCCCGAGCTAGAGGTATAATGCTTAAAACTCATTCTCGAACATATCTAAGGTGGTTAATAAGATTTATAATGGTTAAAATGCGGAAACTCATCTTTTGAATCTTTAAAGTTTACTAAAACATGAATCTTGTTGGTTAAAAGATCATAAGTTGTGTAAAAGTTGTAGTGTTTAAATATGGTGATTATTTAGGCCCGATCTACGATGTGGTGGCTCGGATCATCGTTTAACCCGACTTTGTTAAGATCATAGATCTTGACATAAGCTTGTTTCTATTGGTACAAGGGTTAAATGGTGAAACTCTACCACACGAGAAACATGAACTTGTGCAAAAGTGTTTTTATTTGTAAAATAGTATTTAAAACTAGCGGATCTACGTATGTACAAGTGGTATTTTCGTAGAACCAAGTGTCGAGAAAATCATGTTTTATAAAAGTCGGATGACACACTAACAAATATGATTTTTACAAACCACAAGTGTATAAACATTTGTGAAATAAAAGTTTCGACAAAATAACAATCTTTGAGAAAGATGACGGGAAGTTGTAAAGGATGATTTATTCTAAAAACGAGGTTTTTACGGGATTAAGTTATAGATCCACAAAATATAACGGGATCTACACTATAGCTTTCGGAAAAACCACAAGTTCATGTGATTATGCGATTTTACATACTTGTCGACTAGTTTGATGTGTCGGAAATTGATTGATTGATTTAAAGAAGTGTTGAAATGATTTTGTAAAAGAAAATGATACGCTAGAAAGCGTGGCCACCTCCAGTTACAGGGGAAACTCTGGCGAAATTTTTCTAAAAACCTAACACTTAGAATTATTTTGATATGTTTTCAAAATATATTTCGCCACGACTTTATTTACAAATATTCGGAGGTGGGATTTTCACAAAACTAAACGTGACAAATATATACTTGGTAAATATATTTTTCACAACACTGTTCATGATTATTTTGTGAAAATACATAAATATTATTTTTAGAGTAAAAATAATATTTCGAACGATAACAGCTCCAAAATAATACAAACGCTTACACGACAAACATATAAGTTACAACGGTAATTATTATTACCACACGATTACTAAAACGTAACTTACGCATTATACGGAACTATTCGTGAACGCGTATTTCGTCAACGCATTATTTTGGAAATATTATGTGAAGTGAAAATATAATATTTTTGAGAAAAATATTTATATTTTGGAAGTAGAAGTAAAAATGTATTAAGTGGGACTTAATGATATAATGCAAATACACATGTATTAAATCCCCCATCCTTGGGAAGGAGATTAACTACCAAGTACATGCAAAATATAAACACGAAATAGTTGTCTAACTATTTCCCAAAAGCTTAAACTATAAAGCTAAGGCACGGCCATCCGTCTAATAGAATTAGCACATGTAGGTCGTTGCACAGCTGCCTGACATTTGGAGTACTTGGTATAGCGACGCACTGACTGTGAGTTCATGTCCCCCTTTTCTCTTAACTGTTTTCAGTTTTCTAAACTGCGGGGGTGAAATACATGTTACATTGATTATGAATACTTTATACATGGTATGGTTAGCGTAAGGAGGTTTGTTACTTAAGATCATGTGAGTGGGTAGGCGAAAACTTGAGGCCATTAATCCTCATGGTAGGACCGAGGGACAGGAGCGGTAGATCTATCTGGGTGTAGCGAGCCCAGCCCCAGGTCCAGCATAACGGACCTCGGGGTGACTTAGTGCCCAACGCATAAATCCGCTAGGTTTGGGTCTTCCTACTTGCACTTCACACATATCAATGGCCTTGCAAACCATTGGTGATCTCTTTTTCCTTATTTGCTACATACCAGGATTTTTGATAAATACAAAGGTTTATTTACTCACTTTCACATGAACTCGCTCAACATTATTGTTGATTTTTCAACTTACATGTATTTCAGGGAATTAAAGATCTGGCACGGTATGGCATGTTTTCCGCTGCATTAGTCACCGAGGTCATCCAGGGTTTGGGGAATGTGACTCTTTCCTGGACAAGTCACAGTCCTTAAACCATGTTTATGTTATGTTTGGGTTTGTAATGTTTGAACAAGATTATGGTTGTTAGGGTGTTATCCCGTTAAGACAATGTTATGGTAATTTTTATTTTAATGGATGATCTTGCATATTTTTAATTCATATAGCTTTGTTATGATTAAGCTATGGTATTAAGAAGTCACACCAAATTAACCACGCTTCCGCAAAGCCAGGGTGTGACAATAATCAAGTTAACAATCAACCGTATTAACACATCGTGCATCTTAATCATCGGTAATCGATTATACCACCAATCAACATCATTACTCAATAAATCAGAATTCATTCAGTAATCACAGAATATCATATAAGAACTAGGGTTTATAAGGATTACACAAATCAAGAATTGATAACAGTCAAATAATCAATAAACAATAATCATTTACCTTGTGTTGATTCTAGAGAAATGTGGAATCGAAAGTGATGAATAGCTTGCCAATGATGATGGTCATGATTGCTAGGGGATTAGAGAATGTAGGACCGGTTTTGATGCCGTTCGATTGCGTAACGAACGTTTCACGTGCGGAATCCGTGAACGAACGTGACCGAACACACGATAACGTACTACTAATGTGATTCCATTGCTAAATTTGACGTGTACGGTACAAGAATCACAAATACACTACTTTCTCTCTCTACTTTCTCTCTCTAGAAAGTCTTCTCCAAGTCTTCTCCAAAATCTCTATCAAGAACTAACTAAAACTATGACATAACACCCTATTTATATGGTCAAGGCTTTTAATGAAAGTTCACATTAATTACAAGTTTGCCACCTTGCCATTTCTAACTAAATATGACGTTATGCACTTGATTCCTTCCGGCTTTTCACTATGACTCGGATTGACGAAGGCGATAGACAAAATATGCATCAACAATCTCCCCCTTGGATATTGCCGTAGTCAATCTCGTAGTGAAACTCGTAACGACTTGTCTTTCTCTCTCTCTAAGACTCGAACTAAGATGTAGTCGACAGACAACTGCACTAACAAACTCCCCCTTGGATGTTGACGGAATCTTCAGTGAGAGTCTTCAATCATTCACAGCACCTTAATCTTGTTCGATCTTCTTCAGGAACTCTGCCTGGAATAATATCTTCTTCAGGAATTCCTTCCTGGAATCATATGCCTGGATCATTCTCTGGCTCTAACTTTCATCAGACTCCCCCTAACATAATGCTGAGATCTCTGTCTGGAAATCGTTATCACCATTGAAATCAACTCCTGGCTTTCTCTGTTTAAGCTATCCTCTGGTTCTGATGTATCTCCTGACTATTCGTAGCAACAGGATCAGAAACCTGCAAAACTCAACCATACTATTACAAACTAATACAATTTGCAATTCAACTTAATGAATCAGCAAATCATATAAGAAAAATTATGAAGATCAAACTGTAGGTTACCATTCAACTTATTCATCAAGTTAATGAACCAAATTTGCATTTCAAATCTTCACAATTTAACACTCTCTCCCAAACCACAAGTTCAACATGTTTAGCACTTGAAATGACAAAAATCAGTTCTTCACACTCTGTTGTCGAAAATCTTTTTGTAGTTTTCAAATATCAAACAAAAATACAATATTTTTGGATTTTTGAATTTTGAACAATACAGAAATGAACACTATTTTTGAGAGATTGTGCAAGAGGATCATATCGGTTTTTTGAGACATATCACCAACACCGTTGATCTTGATTAATCAGCAAATGTTAAAAACAAATTTACTTCTGATTGTCAGTATTATTGTCCACTTAAACCTCTACACAAGTTTTCAATTGATTCAAGATACGTATTTAATGTTTTAGAACTTAGACTTATTTGAGTGTCCCACCTCTTGAATATACTCCCGTATCCAGATCCCAATATTCTGATCTACAGGTAAGTATAACTACAAATGATATCTGTATATAAATTAGGGGAAAAATGCGAGAACTGAGGGATCTCAGGTCAGAACTTCCGTTCAGCAGAGAGATATCAGCTTCGACTTAGCAGTGGGTCCCCTTTAGAGGATCTTTTCAGCTACAACAACTGATCATCAATTTTATTGTCTAATCAGCTGAGGGCTTTATGCTATGTTTCAAGCATATGAAGAAAGTATTAGCCAGGGACTAGGTCAAAACCACCGTTCAGCAGAAGTCCCGGAATAATACCCCAGACATCATTTGAGTACAAGAACCTAGTATTCCAGAATAAGAAACCTTTCAAACGAGATTTCAGGGGTTACCTATATATCCAAATAGTGTTCCCCACAAAATAAGTAAGTTTTGATTTTATGTTTATATCTCGAATACAATTTACTAACTGTGTGAAGCCTACTGACACATCATTAGTAAGACTTGTTTAAAAACAATTTTGTCTTTACAAATCTCTAGCATGTTGTGATAGTCCACCGATGTACTATCATCTCCTCTTTTTGCAACAAAACTCATTTTCATTTTTCAATTTTTTTAAATTTTTCAAAATTTTATTACTCCCCCTAAAATCAAAATATATTTCAATTTTGATTTTCTGAAGAAAAAAAAATTGAAAACAAACTATACAAGAAACTTGACAACACAATGTGAATTACCTCAATTCACCATTCTCGTGCAAAAACAATCAGAACTCCCCCTCACAACAAACTATTTTCCCATAATGATTTCAAAACACTTAAGTTTGTTTCAATCAAAATGGTTTTTCCGGAAAAATTAGTTTGTGTTCCAACCATTTGTAGATTTGGGGTTATCTCATCATCTTGTTTTCTTCAAACCTTTTAAAGATTTATCATTTCCAGTTTTAACATAAACCACTTGTAGAAAATCAAGTACAATTTAATGTCCCTGATTTACCACATTTAAATTGAAAAATCACCAACGTGAAATTTCTCAAGAAATGTGCCGATTCATGATCCACGATACCATCTTGGGATCTTCGGCAAGTCAGGTTTTTCTATTTAAACAATTTCACCCAAGCCTGACTGACTTTGGGTGATTTTGAATTCTTGCTCAACAATGGTGGAAAATTTGCATCATCCATTGCTAAACTAGAATTCTCAACTTTTACCTTAACCAATGGCTCCTCTGGTTTTACCATACCAGAATCATTGCCTGAAGGTGGCTTGTCCGACTTTGATCTGTCAGATTCATCGCCGACCTTCTCCTTTTTCTTCTCCTCTTTTGTCCCCAGATTTGTATCTGATGAATTCTTTTTGCTTGTTGTTGCAGCTGAGGGAGTTGATTCATCAGAACTTTTAATCTTTTTGTCCGGTGAACCCGAGGACAAAATCTTCTCGAGATACTCTCGTGCCTTCTTTCTCTTTTTCCTCAGTCTGTCTTTCTGCCCCTGAGAAAGTTTAACTTTCGTCTCTAGAACTTTCGGTTGTTGAACTTTTGGTTCTCGAACTTTTAGTTCTTCGGGCTTGACCTTGACTGGAATTCTTGCCACTTTCTGAGACATAACCCTTGATCTTCCCATTGATCTCCTCGGGCAATCTCGGGCAATGTGACCTTTGATATTGCAGTTATAGCACCTCCTGGTCTCATAACTCCAACTCCGGCAGTTAACAGCAATGTGTCCATGATAGCCGCAGCTGTAACACATTCTGTTATCCTACCAGTTATCACCGTTGTACCAAACACTCAAGTCGTAACACTGTTTGGCCTGGTGATATTCCTTCCTCAACTTTGCTGGATTTGACTTTGAAGCACTGTGATCTGTCCTGCACCCAACAATTTTTGAGTTTTTATTTTTTAAATCTTTTGATTTCTGATTGCGATTGGATGATTTAACTGATGAATTTTTTCCTTCATTTTTAAATTTTTGTTTCTGTTTTACAATCTTCTTCACAGGTTTCTGCTTAGAGCATTCTCCCTTTTCAGTCGAGTGTAAAACAGTTTTCTGAAATTTTTCTTTTAATTTCAAAAATTTCTCCTTTTTCTTAATTTCAGCATCAGATTCTGTCTCAGACTCATCTGCTGAATAAAATTCCTCATTTTCATCATCAGTTTTCTCATCACAATCTTCAACTTTTTCACTTATCGGTATAGAATTGATTGGTTTTGGACAGGGAAAACTCAAACCGTCAGATTTAGTCACAAAACCTTTCAATTTCTTCTCAAGTTCATCAATTTTGTTCCTCGAATTCTCAGCTTCACTTTCAAGCTGAGATATTCTCCCAAAATGAGACTTGATAGTTTTCTCATTCTCAATCTTCAAATTTTCAAGAACAGATTTTTCTTCCATCAAAACTTTTATCTGTTCCTGAAATTTTGATTCATTCGCTTTCAGGTTTTTGTTTTCTAACTTGATCCAGAAATCTTCATCATCTGATGATTTCTGTTTGCTTTCAAGCTCTTTTTCCAACCTTTTGATTTTCACTTGAGCGTACTCACCTTCTTTTTCAAGTTTAATGATTTTCTGAAGATGGGAATTTAACACTTTCTGTTTTTCAATGTTGTTTTTACTATACACATTTCTCCCATCTTCAAGAATTTTCATTTGATTTTGAAAATCTTTCTCAGTTTTTGATTTTTCAATTTCAAAATTCTTAATTTTCTCTCTAAAAACCTTTTCTTTTTCTTTCAAATTCTTATTTTCAAAAGTCAAACTGTTCAAACCATCCAACAGTTTGTCCTTTTCAGCTTTCAGTTTCTCACAAATACTCTGAACCATAAGAATTTGTTTTTCAGCAATTTGCTTTTCATCTTTCAGCTTCTTGACTTCGGATGTCAAACTTTCCACATTCTTCACTAGTTTGTCATAGTCAATCTTGAAGCTGTCACACTTAAAGCATACTGTTGCATTTTTCACAAATTCTTTGACTTTTACAGCTTTTTCTTTCCTTTTCTCATCCTTGATCACCATCTGTTCTTCAATTCTTTTAATGAGTGGAGTAATTGTCAGTTGAGAAAATTCTCTAGAACTTTTCAAGTTCAAGACATAATCTTCCCATTCTTCTTTCGGTAAAGCACTGATAAATTTTTCAACCCACTCTTCTGGTTCTTTTGTAATATCTAAATCAGACATTGAACTAACAAGATGGATGTATCTCTTAATGATACTCTTTGTATTTTCTCCTGGAAACCTTGAAAACGAATCAAATTCTGTCTCTAATTCCCTTATTTTATCCATTGTTTCCTGAGTCATATTAAACACATTGAAACCCATGATTTCTTAACTCGGTTTTTCAAACTGCCAAATAAGCGATCCAATGGAATTGACAAAAATGGACCAACAAGTAAATTCGAGCGGGCCAGCTATTTCAATCGAGCGGACCAGAATAAACTATTCGAGCGGACCAAACAGTTTGTTTCGAGCGGACCAGACTGTTCGGACGAGCGGTCCTAAATCAGTCGTTCGAGCGAGTCCAGTTGAGCGGTCCAGAAGAACGATTCGTATGTGTCAGTCGAGCGATCCACAAATGTCACTCGAGCGGTCCAAAGATGTCACATGAGCGATCCAGAACATTATTTTTGAGCGATCCAACCAGTTTTTCGAACGATCCAGCCAAGTTTTCGAGCGATCCAACTTATGAGCGATCCAAGATGGTCCAATAAGCGGTCCAGGGGTAATTTGGAGCGATCCAGGCCTGATAACTTCGCGATTTCGAACCGAAAAACCTCGATATCTCCCAAACGGCTTGGAATTTCGAGCTGTAACTTGGTAGGGTTTTAGATCGGGTCTAAACGCACCTCATATCCAAAAATCAGACGATTTGGACCGTATTTACCTGTTCAATTTGACGTTTTTCAGAAAAGAACGAGTAGAAAGTGAAAAATCGACGAAATTGGATCTGAATCGGCTCTGAATCAGTACGAAAACAACGTGTTTGATCAAGCAATCGAGCTCCTAGCTCTGATACCACTTGTAGGACCGGTTTTGATGCCGTTCGATTGCGTAACGAATGTTTCACGTGCGGAATCCGTGAACGAACGTGACCGAACACACGATAACGTACTACTAATGTGATTCCATTGCTAAATTTGACGTGTACGGTACAAGAATCACAAATACACTACTTTCTCTCTCTACTTTCTCTCTCTAGAAAGTCTTCTCCAAGTCTTCTCCAAAATCTCTATCAAGAACTAACTAAAACTATGACATAACACCCTATTTATATGGTCAAGGCTTTTAATGAAAGTTCACATTAATTACAAGTTTGCCACCTTGCCATTTCTAACTAAATATGACGTTATGCACTTGATTCCTTCCGGCTTTTCACTATGACTCGGATTGACGAAGGCGATAGACAAAATATGCATCAACAATCTCCCCCTTGGATATTTCCGTAGTCAATCTCGTAGTGAAACTCGTAACGACTTGTCTTTCTCTCTCTCTAAGACTCGAACTAAGATGTAGTCGACAGACAACTGCACTAACAGAGAATACAGTACGTGCTTTGGTTTCTTGTGTGAGGTTTAGTGAAAGATTAGGGTTAAGTATCATATAATTTTCACTAATAACTCTACACACCCTTAATTATTATATTTTACAATATTACACCATCTCAAACAGTTTCACAGTTTCACCACCAAGTTTATCCATTTGACAAGTCTATCACGATTAACACATAACCATGCACAAACACACAATACACTTCATTGAATCGAAACGTATACAATTTCATAACCCATTATTTGTGCAATTAAACAACCAAACAATACATGAACGCGTAATAAATGCGAAATAGAAATCTTGGAAATTCGAGTTGTCACAGCAGCTCCAGGAGCTGTTAGACAAGGGATTTATCAGACCAAGCTTCTCACCTTGGGGAGCTCCAGTTTTGTTCGTCAAGAAGAAAGATGGTAGTTTTCGTATGTGTATCGACTACCGGGAACTGAACAAGTTGACAATCAAGAATAGATATCCTCTGCCGAGAATTGATGACCTGTTCGATCAGCTGCAAGGTTCGAGTTTCTACTCAAAGATCGATTTGCGATCAGGTTACCATAAACTGAGAATACAAGAGGAAAGTATTCCCAAGATTGCTTTTAGAACTCGATATGGACATTACGAGTTTTTGGTGATGCCGTTTGGTTTGACAAACGCGCCAGCTGTTTTCATGGATTTGATGAACAGAGTTTGTAAACCGTGCCTCGACAAGTTCGTGATTGTGTTCATCGACGATGTCTTGATCTATTCGATGATGAAGGATGAGCACGAACAGCATCTAATAGCTATTTTGGAGCTACTTAAAAAGGAGAAGTTGTATGCCAAGTTCTCGAAGTGCGAGTTCTGGTTACATGAAGTCCAATTTCTTGGACATGTGGTTAATGGAGATGGAATCCACGTGGATCCCACCAAGATCGAAGCAATCAAGAATTGGGAGACTCCAAAGACGCCGACCGAGATTCGACAATTCTTAGGTTTGGCTGGCTATTATCGAAGGTTCATTGAGGATTTTTCGAAAATCGCTCAACCTTTGACTTCCCTCACCCAGAAAGATAAGAAGTTTAATTGGGGAATCAAACAAGAAGAAGCGTTTCAGTTGTTGAAGGACAAGCTTTGTAATGCACTGATCTTATCGCTACCAGAAGGAACGGATGATTTCGTGGTATATTGTGACGCCTCGCGACAAGGTTTGGGATGTGTGTTAATGCAGCGACAGAAAGTTATAGCATACGCGTCACGCCAATTGAAGGTTCATGAGAAGAATTATACCACGCACGACTTGGAGTTAGGCGCAATGGTGTTTGCGTTGAAGATTTGGCGACATTATTTGTATGGTACGAGATGTACAATCTTCACGGATCATAAGAGTCTGCAACATATATTCGACCAGAAGGAGCTAAACATGAGACAAAGACGCTGGGTAGAACTGTTGAACGACTACGACTGTGAGATCAAGTATCATCCAGGGAAGGCGAATGTGGTCGCCGATGCCCTAAGTCGAAAAGAAAGGATCAAGCCCATAAGGGTTAGGGCCTTGGAGATGATTGTTCAGACAGATCTCTCATTGCGCATTCGTGCCGCGTAAAGAGAGGCTCTGAAAGAAAGGAATATTGAGGACGAATATCTCCGTGGGATGGAGAAGCAGTTGGTACCAAGCGAGGAAGGAACTTTATGCTTCATGAAACGAATTTGGGTTCCTCTGTTTGGTGATTTGAGAAAGGTCATTTTCGATGAAGCTCACAAGTCATGGTACTCTATTCATCCAGGAGCGGATAAAATGTACCAAGACCTTAAGGATTTCTACTGGTGGCCTAGGATGAAAGGCGATGTTGCAGTTCATGTTAGCAAGTGTTTAACGTGCGCCAAGGTAAAAGCCGAATACCAGAAGCCTTCAGGTCTACTGCAGCAACCTGAAATACCCAAATGGAAATGGGAACAGATTTCGATGGATTTCATAACAAAGTTGCCAAGAACGCCCAAAGGCCACGATACTATTTGGGTAATAGTGGACCGGTTAACGAAATCTACGCATTTCTTGCCAATCAGAGAAAAAGACAACACGAGCAAATTAGCTGAGATATACATGAGAGAGATCGTCGCACGTCATGGAGTGCCTCTCTCAATCATCTCTGATAGAGACGGAAGGTTTGTGTCAAGGATTTGGCAATCCTTCCAAGAAGCATTTGGTTCTCAGTTGAATCTGAATACAGCTTTCCACCCGCAAACGGATGGACAGAGTGAACAAACGATTCAGACTCTAGAAGATATGCTGCGAGCTTGCGTTATGGATTTAGGTGGAAGTTGGGATACTCACCTACCATTAGTCGAATTTTCATACAATAACAGTTATCACGCAAGTATTCAAGCCGCACCGTTCGAAGCTCTTTATGGACGCAAATGTCGATCACCGATCTGTTGGGCTGACGCATGTGATAGACAATTACTTGGTCCGGAAGTGGTCCAAGAAACGACCGACAAGATTGCACTGATCTGAGAACGCATCAAGGCGGCTCGTGATCGTCAAAAGTGTTATGCGCACCGAAGAAGGAAACCTCTGGAGTTTGACGTAGGAGATATGATTTTGCTAAAGGTTTCACCCTGGAAGGGTGTGGCACGCTTTGGAAAGCGTGGAAAGTTGAATCCGCGCTACATTGGTCCATTCAAGATTCTGGAGAGGATTGGTTTGGTAGCATATAAGTTGGACTTACCTGCGGAACTCAATGGTGTTCATGATACATTCCATGTATCAAATCTGAAGAAGAGTCCAACACAAGAAACTGTTGTCACTCCTGCTGACGAAATTCATATCAACGACACGCTCCACTTTGTTGAAGAACCCGTTGAGGTTACAGATTGGAAGATAAACAAAACACGCAGGAGTCGTGTCAAGCTCGTCAAAGTTCGTTGGAATGCAAGACATGGTCCAGAATTCACATGGGAACGTGAGGATCGTATGAAAGAAAAATACCCCCTTTTATTTCCAAAGACCCCTGCATCTAGAAGCAGAGCCTAAAATTTCGGGACAAAATTTTCTTAACGGGGGCAGAATGTGACAACCCTCACAAATCCAGGTATCCATACAAATTAATTAATATTTAATTAGTGCTTAATTACTGTGCTTGATTACAATTGTGATTAAACTGCTCTCTGTCTTCTGATACATACATACTCATGCATCACATTTTATACTATCACTCTATTATTTACACACAAACATTAGTAACAACCTTGATGCACAAAAGCACAGTTAGCACAGTGAGCGGATAACCCAGTAAACATGCTGACAATGCCAGCACCTAGACAGACAATACTTTTGAGGCCAGTATGAGCCAGGAATAGAGTACTACACTAGTAGGGAGTGTAGGGAGGTAAGGACCATAAAACTGCGTCACTAGGTGATAGTTATAGTGTGTAGGATCGGTTTTGACACTTTTCGATTGCGTAACGAATGTTCCACGTGCGGAATCCGTGAACGTGCGTGACCAAACACACAATAACGTACTAGAACCGTGAATCTATTGAAATATATGATGTGTACGATACAAGAATCACGTAGAGAGTACTTTCTCTCTCTAGACTTTCTCTCTCTAGACTTGAATCTCCTAAATCACAAATGAGCAAAAGTTTTTAACTTTAAACCTAAGGCTCCTATTTATAGGCACAAGGTTATAATGAGAAGTCTCATTATTTACACAATTGCCACCTTGCCTTTACTAACTAGTAACATCATCAAGTCTTGCATTCTTCGGATTCTACTACGATTTTGATTGACGGAGGCGATAGACATTAATGCACTAACAATCTCCCCCTTGGATATTGCCGCAGTCAATCTCGTAACGTCTTGTCTTTCTCTTTCTCGAACAGAATCCTCGTGGATCTGTCTTCGAGCTTCCGTTGCTCCCCTCCTTGATAGTCTCTTTCTTCAGGCTCCCCCTTTCGTCAAGCTTCCGTGCTTTTGGGATCGACACCTAGCTTTTCGTAGCAACAGAATCAAAAACCTATACATCTCAACCTCTCGTAAGACAAAATAATTTTGACTCTAAAAGAATTCACTCAAAATTCTCAAACATATAACACACGATATTGTGATTCAAATTAATGAATCATCTAAACATTTGAGGATTATCTTCCGACTTCTCATCATCTTAACCAAACCAATTTTTCATCTTGTTTAGCCTTTGAGATTTTGAATATCAGCTTTTCAACATCAGTTGTCGAAAATCTTTATGGATTTTTCAAAATTCATGCTAAAACACACTAAAATCTTTTTGGATATTTGTCTTTAATGAAAATCAGTAAAGAAATATTTACAGATAATATTTTTGTGAGTTTGTGTAAGAGGATCATATCAGTTTTTGAGACAAATCACTAGCACCGTTAAGCTTTAAACATATTAAGTTCTAAACGATTCACATAGATTGACGATATAGTTGTCCTCTTAAACTCAATCTAAAAACTTTCGAAATGCTTACCGATACGTTTAAGGTATATTAATTTTGCACTAAATTCTTATGGACCCCACGATCTCAGCATATCCCCTCATCATGCAATACACTAACTCAAGTAATGCCTTTAAACTTTCATCAACTGTGATATGTGCGAAAATAACGCAGAATGTTTAAACATTAACAATCAGGTCGATACTTCCGTATACGCAGAGAAAGTCCAATGTTTAAACAAAATAAGAAAATAAAAATAAGTTGAAATTGTTTAGGCTTTAACCACCAGGTCGATACTTCCGTATACGCAGAGGAGGTCCAAAGCTTAAACGAAACACCAAAGAAAATAAAGCAGAACGTTTAGGCAATAACATCCAGGTCGATACTCACGTATACACAGAGGATGTCCAATGCTTAAACAAAATAAAGAAATAAAACAAGTTTAAATCTTTGCAAAATGAAATGCACAATCACACTGACTTTTTCAGCAAGTTGTGAAAGTTCACAAACTTAACCAGTTTTATGTCTTTTGACAATCAGCGATTACTGAGTAGGTACACAATCAAGAAGGACAAAACTAAGTACTATGCTTTCAATCATGTTTCCACTAGAACTAGGCTTTTTTCATTTAAGTTTGTATCGTTATCGCAAATCTACTAGTCTAGCTGAGCCTATCGTCACATCATTAGTGATACCGTTTATCACATTTGACATTTCATTTCTTTAGCATGCTGTGATAGTCCACTGATTTACTATCATTTCCTCTTGTCTCAACAAAACTCGTTTTTGCTTTTTCAATGTTTTTGACTTTTTCAAATTTTCTAATTTTTTTAAAATTTTCTCCCGCTAAAATCAAAATATGTTTCAATTTTGATTTTCTAGGAAAAGTTGAAAACAAACTGTACAAGAAACGTGACAACATGATATCGAATCGCTTCAATTCGCCATCCACTTGGCGTAAACAATCAGAACTCCCCCTGACAACAAACTATTTTCCATTATGATTTCAAAACACTTAAGTTTGTTTTAATCAAAATGGTTTTTTCCGGAAAAATTAGTTTGTTTACCAAACATTTGTAGGTTCGGGGTCACTTCATCACATTGTTTTCTTCATATTCATGACAGATTTTACAATTTCAGTTTTAAATCTCAAACATCACTTGTAGAAAATCAAGTACAACTTAATGTCCCTGATTTACCACATTTAAGGCGAAAAATCACCAGAGTGAAATTTCTCAAGAAATGTGCCGATTCATGTTCCACGCTTACCAACCTGGGAACTCCGGCAAGTCAGGTTTTTTCTATTTGAATAGATTCACCCAAGCCTGATGGTCCTTGGGTGATTTTGAATTCTTGTTCAACAATGGTGGAAAATTATCATCATCCATTGTTAAACCTGAATTCTCATATTTTACCTCAACAAATGGCTCCTTTGGCTTTGATGAACCAGAATCATTGCCTGAACGTGGCTTGTCTGACTTTGATGAGCCAGATTCATCGCCAACATGTGGCTCCTTTGTTTCCAAAGAAACAGATTCATCGCCAACCATTTTCTCTTTCTTTTTTCTCTCTTCTGTCCTCAGATTTGTATCTGATGAACTCAGTTTGCTTGATTTGTTAGTCTTTGAAGAGCAAATTGGTTTATCAGAACTTTTATCTGATTTTCCTTTTGTATCTAAGGACAAAATCCTTTCAAGATACTCTCGTGCTTTCTTCCTCTTCTTCCTCAGTCTGTCTTTCTGCCCTTGTGAAAGCTTCACTTTCTGTTTTTGAACATTCTGTTCTTTGACTTTCTGTTCTAAAACTTTCAATTCCTTGGGCTTTTCTTTGACTTTGACTGACTTCATCACCCTTTTCTGAGATATAGCCCTCGATCTTTCATTTGATCTCATTGGGCAATATCTGGCAATGTGACCTTTGATGTTGCATTCAAAGCATCTCCTCGTCTCATACCATTGATTCAGGCAGTTAACAGCAATGTGTCCTTGAGCACAAGTGTAACACACTCTGTTATCATACCATTCACCACCATCAATCCAAACACTCAAATCATAGCATTGTTTGGCTTTGTGGTAATCCTCACTCCTCTTGTAAGCTTGATTTGACTTTTGAGCACTGTGGTCAAACCTGCACCACTTATTACCAACTTTTTGTGAGTTTTTGTTTTTAGATTTTTGTGATTTTGCATAATGATTGGATGACCGAACTGATGAGCTTTTATTTTCATTTTGAAGATTTTTTGAACTTTTAATTTTTTGTTTCTGTTCTACAATCTTCTTAAAAGGCTTTTGCTTTGAGCATTCACCTATTTCAGTAGATTGCAAAACAGTATTTTTGAATTTTTCTTTTAATTCTAAAAATATTTTTCTTTTCTCATTTTTCTCATTTTCATCATCAGTTTTATCATCACAATCCTCAATTTTGACTTTGTCAAAATTTGTGACACTGTCACTTATTGGAAATAAATTGAACAGTTCTGGACACACATATGGTGCAGAAGTCACAAAACCTTTCAATTTATTTTCTAAATCAGCAATTTTATTCCGATCACTTTCAGCTTCTTTTTCAAAAATCTTTCTCATCTTCTAAAATCTTTATTTGATTTTGAAAATCTTTCTCAATTTTTACTTTTTCATTTTCTAAATTTTGTTTTTGATTTTTCAAAACATTTTCTGATTTTTTAAGATTTTCATTTTCTAATGACAAACTCTCTAAATCCCCAAGAGTTTGGCATTTTCATATTTCAGATTTTCACAATTTGAGCACTTCTCGATCATCTTTACAGCTTCAGCCTTCCTCTCATCCTTAATAGCTGAAATTTTGTCAACTTGCTTCTCTACCACTTGAACATTTTCTTCAGATTTGACTTTTACTTCAACAGTTGATGCTTTACTTTTCTCTCTTGAATCAGACTTCAATTTTCTAATCTTTTGGAACTCAAGTTCTTGAACTTGAATCTTCTTGACGAACGAGCTCAAATTGAATCCAAAATATCCAAAGCTATTCTTCCAATTCAACAAATACGTTCCCCACACATCATTCGGTAAAGCATTTGCCAACTTATTAACCCACGTCTCATCCATTTGGTTAATGTTCAAACGCCTCATCTCTAAATGCAACTTGACATACCTTTCGATCAACTCATCAGTTGATTCCCTTGATACCTGTAAAATTATCAAACTTGTTCAGTGCACTATAAATCTCAGAATCCATGTTTCGGTAATGAAAAGATTCACAACAACAGATTTTCAAACACTACAAAAATCCACACAATCAAATGAGTTAGGATCGTTTGAGGATTCGCTCGGGCGAGTATCCTATGCTTGACAAACAACGTTTCTCCTACAAACAAACGAACAAATGATCAGTTCAAAACGAAACGAATACGTAAAAGTATATGTTTGATGAAGTCAATCTAAGACTCGTGTCAAAGATTCGCGAACTCGTTTCACTGTTGTTCAAGTGAAGATCACTGAATGAATGGGCCGTGAAATCTAAGTGAGCATCTTTTTTTTTTTGAATGTTGCTTTTGACAATTCATTGGGCCTCATATGTTGGTTATTAATGATCACATGTGCCACCAATTTTCAACCCAATATCTAATTTTAAAGAACTGACAAGTTTGATATTACTGAATTAAGTCAATTTGACCTCCCTAATCACTCGCTGATTGGACCGCTTAAATCAGACAATGACAAAAGCATATGTGATCACTGATTGGGCCTCTCTTTTATTCAAAACATGTGATAGGGCTGCTCATATTCAACAACTTTTAACAATGATTAGGCCACTCAATTTACACCACAACAACTATGATTAGGCCGACAACGTCACGTAACCAACTCACAGTCACTTTAGTTTATACTTTGTGATTGGGCCGATAAAAGTTTATGCAAGACATAGATTGGGCTGTATGAATTGTGAGCTGACAAACAATGATATTAACATTTAAAGACTTATCAAATATTGTGATTGGGCCGATGATTACAATACACGTGATATCTTGGGCTGCTCAATATCAGTTCAAACAATCTTATACACTAAACCGACAACTTTATCAACAACATCTGATTGGGCCTATCTTTGAACAATGTGACCGCTAACATTAAATGTTCAATTGACAATTCAATTACTATGATTGGGCCGATTAATCAAATGATGATTGAACCCACATGCAATCCTGACAACATCAATTAAGAACCGACATTTCGTTTATCAACACAAAGCTCATTGGGCCACCAATTACCGACAACATTTAAATGTTCACTCAAATCTGATTGAACCTCCAAATTGATTAGAGAGTCACATGCAAATCACTGTTAAAGTCCGACAAACAGTTTACAAGTAACTTTAATTGAATGCCCGAAAATCTTTTAAATGTTCAGACAATACGATGACGATGACAGTTATAAGCGAAACCACTGAGATGACTAATAAGCGAAACCTATTGGACCATATGAGCGGAACAAGATGGTCTCAATAAGCGAAACCTTTAAAGTCACTATGAGCGGAACTATACGAGCGAAACCAGATGACAAATGAGCGAAACCACAAAATATGTCACTATGAGCGAACCCTATGAGCGAAACCAGATATTTTGACGCGAAAACGGACCGAAAAACTTCGATTTCTCCTAAACGGCTAGGAGTTTGGATCTGAAACTTGGTAGGGTTATAGATCAGGTGTTTTCGCACAACATATCAAAAAATCAGCCGATTCGGACCGTAAAAACCCGTTCAATTTGACGTTTTTCAGTGAAAAACGTGATAAAAGTGAAAAAAATGAAGAAATAGATGAAATTCGGATCTGAAATCTAGTACGAATCAATGTGTTTGATCAGTGCAATCGAGCTCCTAGCTCTGATACCAATTGTAGGACCGGTTTTGACACCGTTCGATTGCGTAACGAACGTTCGACGTGCGGAATCCGTGAACATGCGTGACCGAACACACAATAACGTACTAGAAAACGTGAATCTTTAGAAAGATATGACGTGTACGATACAAGAATCACGTAGAGAGTAATTTCTCTCTCTAGACTTTCTCTCTCTAGACTTGAATCTCCTAAATCACCAAAATGAGCAAAAAGTCTTACACTTTACAACTAAAGCTCTTATTTATAGGCCTTGGAATTAATGAGATTTCTCATTAGTTACCAAAATGCCACCTTGCTAAAACTATCTAAATATTACAATAAAAGCATGATTTCTTCGGTTTCTCGCTACGGCTCGGATTGACGAAGGCGATAGACATTAATGCACTAACATAGTGCCCGAAAGTGCCTAAAACATACTTTAAGTGCAGAATTCTGCACTAAATACCAAAATTCAGCATTTAACAATGCTAGTAAAGTGCAAAAACTTGGCAAAATAGTCCTAGACACTTTCCAAAGTGTTGGGAATTTAATGTGTCACTAAAAACAATATAAAAGACACTTTAAAGCTTTATTTAGCACTTTAACGAATCAACATCCAACCGAACAACCGAACTTTTCCCGGAACATAAAAATATTGCCAAACACATTGTTTTTACTTTTCTGAGTTAGTTAGGATCCCGAACACCCTAACACACCTTGTATTAGATAACACACAATAACATACTAACTAAACACTTGAAACATAACTAACTTGTCACTAGTTCCATCACAACCCAACCCCATACCCCCCCCCCTTGGGCGACGGTCACCTTAGGGTGACCCACCCTTAGCTTTCTTTTCATTATTTTAATTGTTATGTTGGAGGTTTAGGGACATAATACATGTTGGTTAAACATGAAATTTGGTTTATAAATATGCACATAAGACTTCCAACTTCTCTCATCAAACACTTCAACAAACAACTCTTCTCTCCCTTCTTCTCCTAGTCACGGCCGCCACCACCATACCACACTACCACTACCATCAAGTCTTGTTCAAGCATTTTCCATACATCCAAAGGTGCAAGAGGTCCAACAAGCAAGCTTGGTGCACTCGGAAGCTCAAGGACCACCCTAGTTTTCTTTTATCCACCACTTTAATGCCTTGTTTCTCCCCTAGCCTTGTTCTAGTAGTAAGTGCTCTAAAACTTCATCTTGTTCTTAATTTTAGTGGTTAATAGATGATAGAATGATTAAATGTTAAGAACACTAAGGAACATGAACTAATCTTGAAACATAAAGGGATAAAGAGTAGATAAAGAGTAGATGTATGGTTAAATCATGTTGATCTTGTGTGGTTATGATTATTGAATGTTGTTTGTTAGTAGAAGTAAGATGGATCATCATCTAGACTTGCTAGATCATGTTTAAGAACATGAACTAACAAGATGTAAATGTTAGAGTTACGAAGGATGATGAAACCATCCATACATGAACTTTGAACTTAAATAAACATAAGATTTCTTGAAAAATAAAGATGTAAACTTGTATATTTAAAGACCTACCAGTGGGTTTTCGAAAGAACCAAGTGAAAAATACTAGTTTTGTTAAAACCCAGTGGCTTTGCAACCCATTGGTGATCTCTTTTTCCTTATTGCTACATACCAGGGACTTTTATACATACTCACTTTTACATGAACTCGCTCAACTTTTTGTTGATTTTTCAAACTACATGTCTTTCAGGAAATTAGTGGATCTGGCACGGTATGCATCACGTCAAGCTGCGTAGGAATAATGATGTCATCCGAGTTTAGGAAGTGTGACCTTTGCCTGGACGGGTTACAAGTCTGAAACTGTGTTTTTAATCAAGTCTTGTGTTATGTCGTTGAACATGTTTTCGTTATATCATGGTTGTATGTTGTTCCATGTGTCGACTTTTTAAAACAATGTTGTTGTGTTTTACTTTTAAAAACTTGATGATTGGATGAACATCATGGTTTTATTTTCATATAGCATTGTTGTGATTATGCTATGGTATTAAGAAGTCACACCAAATAAACCCACGCTTCCGCAAAGCCAGGGTGTGACATATATAGATCATTAATTGTTATTCTTCCTTTTTAATAGCTAACTACATTAAATTTATAATTTTTTTAAAGAAAACTTCAATCAAAAAAGCGCCAAAAGGCTCTCAAAACGGAGACCTACGGCCAACAAACGTTACATCAAGTTTAGGGGGTAATTACACCAATCATGCCAATCAACACCTATCAATCTAGATCTATGCCTCTAGCGTTCCTTTCATTCCAAATGACCCACATAGACGTGAAAATGATGCCTCTTAAATGATGCCATTAAATTTATAACTTATTTTTAAAAAATATATTTTTAAAGAACAAAACATTATTTTAAAGTGTAAGATAAATTACGAGGTGTGTAGAATAAATTTCAATGTGTGTATGATAAATTTTGATGTTTGTAGGAAAAAATTTTAGTATGGAGGATGATAGTCTTTATGACTAATATAATAACAAATGAGATAAGATAAAAACTATTTAATATTTTACAATTGTACCCTTTATTCTTTTTCTCTCAATTTAATTTTCTTCTCAAATGAACCTCCCATATATATATATATATATATATATGTATGTATGTATGTATGTATGTATGTATGTATGTATGTATGTATGTATGTATGTATGTATGTATGTATGTATGTATGTATGTATGTATGTATGTATGTATGTATGTATGTATGTATGTATGTATGTATGTATGTATGTATGTATGTATGTATGTATGTATGTATGTATGTATGTATGTATGTATGTATGTATGTATGTATGTATGTATGTATGTATGTATGTATGTATGTATGTATGTATGTATGTATGTATGTATGTATGTATGTATGTATGTATGTATGTATGTATGTATGTATGTATGTATGTATGTATGTATGTATGTATGTATGTATGTATGTATGTATGTATGTATGTATGTATGTATGTATGTATGTATGTATGTATGTATGTATGTATGTATGTATGTATGTATGTATGTATGTATGTATGTATGTATGTATGTATGTATGTATGTATGTATATAGGGAACCGCTAAAATTAAAACCACCTCCAGTTGTAAGAATTGAGAGAACCACTTTCTAGCCACTAAATCAACAAGATAGATGGACAAGATTAAAAGTATTTAAAAATAATATTAATTATTTTTTGTCTTATTATGTGTTTAATATTTTAATCCAAAAGGGTAGTTTAGTAAAAGTACTCTTTTTTGTCTTTTTGTCTTAATTATTTTTTATTACTTTTTTATATTATTATATTAGTTTTTATTTTTTGAACATAATTTTTTTTATTAAAATCATTTTTAAATTCAGATTTTTTAACAAATTTTTTAAACATTTTACGTTTTACGTTACACTTTTTACGTTTTACGTTTTACGTTAAACTTTTTACGTTTTAAGTTTTACGTTTTACATTTTTACCTTTTACGTTTTACGTTTTATGTTAAACTATTTACGTTTTACGTTAAACTTTTTACGTTTTACATTAAAAAGTATACGGTTTACGTTAAAATGTTTACGGTTTTAACTTTTTTTCTTACAAAAATTTTTTTACCCAAAACGAACGCACCCAGAAATCGCAACTCGGTAAGTGTCTCAGATAGATTGTTATCATCATCGACCGGGAAAAAAAATTAAAAAACCAAACAAAAATCAAAACAATGAGTGGATTCTTGAAAAAACGGGGTTTGACTCGGATTTTCCGATAATCAGAGGCTGCAAAGTGGGGTTGCACGTTCAAAAACCTACCCTCCACCATCATTGTCGCGCCATCGTCATCAAAATATGCGTTTTTTTTTTTTTTTTGCATCATCACCGCCACAAATCCAAAACCACACTTCAATCGACCACCGGCACAACGGGGCACCACCGGCACCACGCGGGCACCACGGGGCACCACCGGCACCACAAATCAACAGTTTCTCTAAATCAAGTTTTCAACCACAAAAATCAACATTCTGATTGACCTTCTCTAACGTCAAGTTTTCAACCACAAAAATCAACCATAACAACAAAAATCAGATTGACCCGACACCATAGCCAAAAATCAAGAAAAATGGAGCTTTTTAAAAAATAAAGAAAATCACCAGAGACGGAGGCAGAATGGGGAGGAGCAACCGGCGACAACACTGCCGGCGGCGAACTTGGTCACCGAAGCACACCCCACGGTCAAGGAGCAACCGGTGGCATGCGACTACCAAGCACCCTCATGCCGCAGATGCGACTGCCAAACGCCCTCATGCCGCCATGGTCGATGTCATGCACCACCATGTCGGCCACTACCATCTTTCTTCTGGCTCTCTCTCCCTCTCTCTAACTATATGTGTGCAGATGTTGTGAATCAAAAGAAAAAGAACATTCGAAGACTTTGAAAACAGACTTGATTTTCAAGATTAGAGAGAGAGAGGAAGCATACTTTGAATGTGTACAAAATATTTTCAAGATCTGAGAGAGAGAGAGAAAGCAGGCTTTGAATGATAGAGAGAGAATAAGAGATTTTTAAATGAAGAGAGAGAGAGAGATTGGACATTTGAAGGAAATGACCAAATTAACCCTTATTCTGATTGGTTGAGAGTGGTTCTCGCGGTTCTTACAACTGGGGATGGTTTCTATTTTAGCGGCTCCCAGTATATATATATATATATATAGGACAAAGATCCGTTAGGAACCACCCTTTATTGCGAGAACCGCGTGAACCAATGTGAACACAACCAAAAATGCCTAAAAATAGCTAAAAACACACAATTTTTTTTTTAATATTTTTTATAAAAAAATTGCTACTTTTAGTAGCCAAAAAAAATTTTTTTAGCTACTAAAAGTAGCGATTTTAACATAAAAAATATTAAAAAAAAATTTTGATATTCTTTTATTTTTTTTAGATTTTTTTAGGTTTTGGGGGGTTTAGTTTTTAGCATTTTAGCTTGGGGGGGGGGGTAGGTTTTTTTAGCTATTTTAGGTTGTGTTCACGTTGGTTCTCGCGGTTCTCGCAATAAAGGTAGTTCTCGCATGAACCTTACCCTACATATATATATATATAGGGTTGGGATTTAGAGAAAACGTTAGAAAGTGTGAGAACGGTGAGAACGGTGAGAACGCTTAACGATCGTCCGATCAAAACAATCTATGGACTAGATTGGCGCGGTGGCGTTTTCGTAAATAACATCAATTTTATTACGTGGACGCGCTTCATTAAGGGTAAAGGGTCTTTTGACTACTCCACACAAAACGCCAAATCATGAAATAAAACGCCAAAAACAAAAATCACAGACCATTCTAAGTAAAACGCCATTAAATATAAAACGCCAAACTTAATTATAGTAAAAGCCCGCCTAAAAAAACCGCCAAATAAATCCTATATATACAACATCTCAGACCTTCAGTTAAAAACACACACAAAAACCCAAACGCCATATTTCATATAACCCATTCGCCTTAGAAACACAAAAAAACCCAAACATTAAATATCTTCAACCCCAAAAACGTTTTTTGAAATTCAGTTTGGCTGTCAGTAAGATTTCGCTCAATGAAATAGACAAAATCCTCAAGTGAGGATATAGTCCATTTCATTGAGTAAAATCTCATTGACTTATCCTAAACTTCCATCAAATTTATAACGCCAACACATACAAAAACATTATTGAGGTTTGTTGTCAATAAAGTTTAGCTGTATGGGGTGGACAACAATGTCAGTGATCTTTCTTAACCGAGGATTAACAATGTTGTCCATCTCATACAACAAAACATTATTGATTTTAGCATGATCAAAATTTGAGGTTTAAGGTGATCTTATTTCGTGGCGTTCTTTTTATCGGTAAAACGCCAAAAAGTTAAAAAATCAAACAACGTTGATTGTAAAAATTCAAGATTGATGGCTGAAGGATATAAACTCAATAACATTTTGCTGCATGAGATAGACAAAAATTCAAGAAAAAGATGCTGATGTCAGACTGTGTGCTTCCAAACAGCAACACAAAACCTACTTGAAAAACAAAAAAAAACAAAATGCATCATACGAAAGTCGAACCAGCCAATTAACATGATTCAAAAAAGAGAAGAAAGAGACTGGAGACAGAGAAGATTTGGAAGATCAATTGTTTATGTATTCTTTTTTTTTATTTTCCTTTTCAGTTAATTTGTAACACCCTTACTTGTTTTATACAATATTTTATATAAGTTTCGTATAAATACATGTTTATACGATTACACATACGTATGACAATACGAGTTTACTAAAACTTTTACAATTTTTAAAAATAGTACAACACAATGTAATTGAGTTCGTCGTTTAAAAGTTACGACGTAACGCCGTGCGGAAGCTTTAATCTCGTGTGTTCGGTTCTTCGTTGAGCTTGATCTTCATCCGTGAATCCCCTGACATTCACCTATGACCAAAACCAACATAAAAGTTAGCTTTGGTAGATAATAACATGTTTAAACAAGTCATATGGGTCAAAACAACAAAATTTAACAATTCAGGAAATTAGGGGGGGGCGCCGCCGTACACCTAGGGACGTCGCGCTACACCTAGCCCGCTTTTTGACAGAAAGTTGCTTGTTTGCTGCTGCAGATGCCCAGCTCTAGTTTCAACCAAAAATCTAACTTCAAAATGCCATAACTTTCATTCTACTAATCCGTTTTGCACGATTCTTTTTCCTACGCGTTCGTAATTTAATTCTCTATCTCATGGAGTCAATACCTGATATTAAGCTACTTCAAAAATTCAAATTTCAAGCTCTCGGCTTGAAATCCCTTTTCAACACTTTTGTCTCGTTTACGATTTAATCAAACAAACTTGTTAATTACCTTAAAAATACCATGGACATCATGTTATATCGGTTTGCTAATTTTCAAGGTTCAAATTACGGGTTTCTTATACAATCTTAACCTGTTTTGCATATATACTTGTTTTGACCCGTTAAGGGTATTTAACATCTTCAAGCTTTAAATCACGCTTCTTTTAGTTTACATCCTATCCCCATTTTTATATGTATCCCTAGGACTCCATTTAACAAAACGCTTATCTCTAAACAACTCTTAAAGGTTGTTTGCCTAATTTACCCCTCACGGGCTTTTTGGTCAATTTTAATCCTTCGTTTTGCGATGAAGGACTTTCGCTAATAGTTGACCAAAATATCGCTTCTAACTACATCCTTATATTTGCGTACCTGGCTCGGGTCAACCTATTGACCCGTTTTAATACCTTGCTTCAACAGTTTGCTATTTCATAGCAACGCTAATTCATAAGCCGCTTTTTCCTATAAGCATAAGACTCGACAAGTGCTTATTAGTCGTGATTTGTCAAATGGTATTAATATTGCCATTTGACCCGTTTAGTCTAAACGACCAAACATTTTGCGCTTATATTCCAATGGTATTTATTTACCATTTTCTTAAGTAAGTCATTTCGAATTCCTTACCATTTAGTTATGTCTTTTATATCCGTTTCTTACACGTTAACCCAACATGGCTTATGCCACTTGGCGACGTTTTAAACTTCAACCCTTATCCATTTTCCATTTTTAGATATATTCTGACCAGTACCACTTCGTGTCGGAACCATAGTTCGAATACAACCTTTGTCGTAATTATAACCGATATGCATATCTTACAAAAGGGTGTAAGCTTTACTTACCTCGTATCCGAGCTACACTTTTCTTTTCCTTCTTGATTCGTTTGACCCGTTTCTTCCCAAGCCTCCACCTTGCTCGTTAAGTGTTAAACTATCGTCATCATTCAAAGGTGGTTAGATTAGTCATTAATAATCACGACTATTCCACCTTACGTATTTTCTATGTCGAAACTACCGTTGAACCGCATTATTTATTAATTCAACTTATCAAAAGTTAACTACTTTTGATCACATGATTTACACAATTTAGTCTAGATTAACTTTACGCTTTGAACCCTTATCGGTTCATACTTCCCATAATTTGTCATATTATTCAATTACACGTTTCTTTCAAAATTTCAACATATTAGTGTTCGTTTAGACATTTTAACAAACACCTTGTGGGCATGATTTTCATACTTTCATAAATCAAGTTTCTCAACTAGTTATTTGCCAAGTTTCAACATCATTCACAAGTCTCCATGTCTAGCATGCATAACAACACCTAGACTTACTTCATAGGAATCAAATAACACCCAATTTATTATCAAGATTCTAGTGTTCATTATATTTCTACAAAACCCATTAAACACCTATAATGGATAATCATAAACTTCATGATTTAAACACTAATTCAACAAGTTTTTGACTAGGGTTTACTCCTAGACTTGTTTTCCTTACTAATTTCATCTAAGCATTCATAAATCAAGCTCAGATTTCGATTTCTAATGTTTATCAAAATTTCAAGATGTAATCAAAAGACAAAATTTAACATACCTCGTGATCCCTTCACTTAGGTGATCACTAATATAAGCTTGGATTTCGATTTGGTACTGATTTGGCCTTCCAATTTGATCAATTTGAGCAAAGCTAGGGTTTGAAGTTGAGAGCCCCTGGATTCTCTGGAGAGTTCGACCAGAACACACACTTAAAGTGTGTGTTTTGGTGTTTGGTATTTTTATTTAATAAATCTTGTTTCAAGTTTGCTACATTTGGCCCATATACTTTACCCATGTTGCATATAACATGTTTTAACCAAAGTTTCACATAATTACAAGACTTGTGATTAACTAGGTTATTTGTTTCCTAGTTATTTTATCTTGTTTATTTTTAAGTCCCTTTAACTCGGGCCTTTTATATACTTTCTTTTCTCAAAAACTTTTATTTCCTTTTTATTTAATATTAGGTTTATTTATTTAAATCCTAATATTTACCGGGTTAATTTCACCACTAACCGTATTCTTTCCATTCAAAATTATTAACGTGGTTTGATTACCAAACTCGTTTTCGGGGTGTTACATAATTGTTATATAATAAAACGCCAAAACAGCAAAAAATGCTTGTTTAAACGATATCATCCAGTTAAACTCCACCAAAAAACTCCCAAACCATAATAAAATTACTTTGAAAAATTATTATAAAAAACCCAAAAAAAAAAAGCAAACTTGAAAATGTAGCTAGAAACAGTAAATAAAAAATCAGTAAATACTGAAGAATCTAAAACGCCAAAATTGAAAGATGGGACGTGTTATAGACTTCAGAGATAAACCTTGTCAGAAACATTAATTACAAAACAGTAACTGAAAAGACAAATACTTTATTATAATAATGCACCACCTAATTTAGGCGCCAAAAAGACATCCTATAAAATGATACATCTCAGCAACTTCCATTTGATCAAACCAAAAAAAAAACAAACGCCAATACTACTAAATACCACCCACTGTAAAACGCTAACAAATAAACTGAATGAATTGTTATCAGAGGGGAGTACCTCAGAAAGATTTTGCTGCATGAGATGGACAAAATTTCAGGAAAAAAATACTGATGCCAGTCATATGGCATTTTGTATTTTTTGTTCTTGAAGAAGGTTTGGATAAGGAGAAGAGGTCAATGACACTGAAGAGTGGGTTCACTATCAAGATGAAGATCCAGATAAAGAAAAAGCGAAAAACCCACTCACACGCCATAGATCTATGTCCCCAAACATCCACAAAAAAGCCAGTTCAACAGACGAGCAGGCAAAAAAAATCAAACCCATAGGTTTGTTAAGTTTTACATAAAACTCCATATATTTGATGACAGTTCTTATACTATTAAAGAAGAGAGAGACTGATGACACTGAAGATTGGGAAAAGAGATGCGATTAGGATTTTTAATTTGTTTCCTTCCCTTGTATTTTTTTTCTTGTGGTTGAAATATAATTTAACAATAGTAGAACACCAAGATACCACAAACGCTAAAATGTTTATAAAAAAATAGATCAATAGGCCAACTTGTTTAAACGCCTTGGAAAACGCCATTCAAATAGATTTCCTGCCCACTGGGTTCCAAATGGCATACGATGTGAATAACGCCATAAACGCCAAAATGTTGATACAATGGAACCATTAAAACGCCATTAATTATTGAATTTGGTTAATGCCAAAAATCTCAAAAACCAAAAATTAAAACAACATTGGGAAAAGCGGAACAGGAAAAGAAGAAGATGAAAAGACAAAAAAGCCCTTCCGCCCTTTTCTAAGCGGCGTGACACGTGTTGGGCCAGGAAGCGTTCTCACCGTTCTCACATTTTTGATCGTTTTCTCCCGATCCCGTTTCTATATATATATATATATTTAGAGATGTATCCTTCTTTTTAGTTTTATAATATATATGTTCTATTTCTTATGATTTAACAAATGATTTTCGTTAGTTGATATGTAATTTTTAACTTTATTTATGATTAATATTTATCAACTTAATTTTAAATTATCCTAACCCTATATATATATATATATATATATATATATATATATATATATATATATATATATGGATTAGGATCAAACATGAACAAAATCTCAAGAGTGAACTGCGTGAACGATCTGGGCCCTTGATTTTTATGATCTTGAGATTAAAGTGGGTGGCATAATGGTAATTATTTGGTTAATTTTTTTCATTCAATTAAATACAAAAAGGGTATATGTGTAATTTCAATCTTAAATTGATTGCATAAATCTCTCACAAATCAAGTAATCAATTATCTTCTTAAATTGATTGCATAAATCTCTCACAAATCAAATCAATGATTAGGAAAGATGTAACTTAATTCAATTATTAAAATAATTATTTGTTTAAATGCGATGTACACATGTGTATTCTGATTTTGCCCTCTTTTTAATGCGATGTACACATGTGTATATCGTCTGTTTTTGTGATATCTCAGAAATTTTTTTTGTATTGAATGTTGATGTACACCTGTGAATTACTGTACACATATGTACGATGCTGAGTACACATGTGTATTGTTCTATTTATATCCAAGTACACATGTGTATACCGTTGAAATATGAAGGTTACATGGATCTTAAAAATCAAAATTTGAATTCTGGTGATAAAATCTGAAATAAAAATTAGAGAAAAATACCCGGATAGTCCCTGTGGTTTCGCATTTTTCACCTATAGTCCCCAACTTTCTAAAACTACCTGAATAGTCCCCAACTTTTCATTTTTTGTTCCCGGATAGTCCCTGGGTCTAACTTCAGTTTGTTTTCTCTGTTAAGTGGGTGTGAAATGACCAATTTACCCTTTCCTTTAAAAGGCCAAACCACAGGGACTATCCGGGCATCTTCTTCAATTTAGAGAAAAACCCCACCACCACCACACTTCATCTTCAACCTCCACCCTCCACCGTCACCGCCATAACAGTCACTCTCCACCTATAAACAAAATATCATTTTAGAGAAACAAAATATCACCACCTATAAACACAAGATAAATTGTAATTCGCAAGTATTCGTTTGGTTAACAAAAATGAAAGTTTATCACATACAGGTAAAAGAGATGTCTTGGACAGCTTATTAATAAGAGACAACCAGACAGATTTTTCAGAAACTCTGGAGCCCCAATTGTTATTTCCTTGGTAGGCTCGACCGGTACCAACAAAGTTCTGGGGAGCGGTTTGTTTGTTTGGTTTGCCTCTTACAAAACTAGTGTTGGGTTCTTGAGTATGAAGAGGTGCAGGTGGTGTGGTCAACGTTTTTCTCTTATGGGCATCTTTAGCAGCTCTCAGACCCTGTGATATAAATTTCTCCTGTTCACAGATTTTGTACACTTCTCCAGAATAAAAAAGGCAGTGCTCTAGTGGGACAGGCCTTTTTGTAGTCCTGTCAAATAAATAAATAAATAATCAAATATACACGGGTGTGCATGACTAGAAGAATTCTTATAAAAACTTATCCAGTAACACGGATTTGCTTTTGTTTCGTCCTACCAATCCAATCGGCAAATTCTATTGTATTAGGTACCTGCAAATACAATAACAAAGATTAATAATGTCCCCCAACTGAAAAGTTTCTACTTCTTAATGAGATATTCAATGTGTATATGTAGAAGAAAGAAAAAATTACCGTGGCAGAGAGGAGAACAAAATTGATATGCCTTGGGAGCATTATGATCACCTCTTCCCAAACAACACCTCTTCATTTTAGAGAAACATATCATTTGGTGGAGAGTGACTGTGGCGGTGACGGTGGAGGGTGGAGGAGGGTGATGGTGGGTGGAGGTTGAAGATGAAGTGTGGTGGTGGTGGGGGTTTTCTCTAAAAATGAAGAAGATGCCCGGATAGTCCCTGTGGTTTGGCCTTTTAAAGGAAAGGGTAAATTGGTCATTTCACACCCACTTAACAGAGAAAACAAACTGTAGTTAGACCCAGGGACTATCCTGGAACAAAAAATGAAAAGTTGGGGACTATTCAGGTAGTTTTAGAAAGTTGGGGACTATAGGTGAAAAAATGCGAAACCACAGGGACTATCCGGGCATTTTTCTCTAAAAATTAAAGCTGAAATATGGTGATTTGTTGTTTGTTTTGATAATTATCTTATTAGTAAATAAACATAATGTGGATAATGAATTTAAATTAGAAAAGATGTAACTTAATTCAATTATTAAAATAATGATTTAAATCTAATTTTTTATATAATTACAATCCTACCCTTAACAACTAAAAAGGAAATCAAGGATCCATATCTGTTCACGCAGTTCACTCTTGGTAGGTAGTTCACGCTGGAACCCTACCCATATATATATATATATACATATATATATATATATATATGGTCAGGATTTAGAGAGAACGGTGAAAAGTGTGAGAACGGTAAGAACGATTTTGGTGGTGACATGTGGCATTGATGCTAAATTACACTAAGGGGTAATATTATCAAAAAACCCACTCACATGAACTTGGTATTCAAATAAAACGCCATAAAACACCCAATTCAGAAAAAAAACGCCATGAAAATACCCAGTTAAAAACGCCATAAAACACCTAGGTAGTGTTTGGTATGAAGGAATGGAAGGTGGAATGGAATGGATCATTATGATGGAATGAAAAGAAACATGTTTGGTTATCATGTGGTAATGGAATGGAGCATTCCAAAGGAATGTAACTCCTTCCAAATATAATAATTTTCATTCCTTGGTATGTATGTGTTTTTTTTCCATTCCTTCAAGGAATGGAAAGAAATATGTTATTATTATTATTATTATTATTATTATTATTATTATTAGTATATTTATACTTATACTTTTATTTATATTTATATTTATTAATATTCATACTAATATTAATATATATAAAAAATCTATAACATTAATATATTATTATTATTATATATATACTTATACTTTTACTTGTGTTTATATTTATATTTATTAATATTCATACTAATATTAATATATAAAAAATCTATAACATTAATATATTATTATTATTATTATTATTATTATTATTATTATTATTATTATTATTATTATTATTATTGAGGCAATTATATTTTTGTCGTTTTTAATACAGCTGTGTTTCGTTACTTCATCTTTTTTTGTTTATCAAATTGTACAAAGTAATGATTCATTATATTCACATATGAGTAACCAAACATCACAATGGAATGGAATGATCCATTTCATTCCGTTGTCCATTCCATTACCTCGTCCATTCCATTCTCTCATCTATTCCATTACCACATACCAAACAGACCCCTAGTTTAGAAAAACGCCATGAAAAAACTCAGTTGAAAACGCCATAAAACACTCAGTTCAGAAAAACGCCATGAAAATACCTAGTTAAAACGCCATAAAAACGCCTAGTTCAGAAAAAACGCCATAAAAATACATAGTCTAAAACGCCAAAAAACACCTAGTTCAGAAAAAGTCCATAAAACCCAGTTAATTTTTTTTTCGAAAAGTATATCAATACTATACCCGTTGGAAAGATTAAAAAAAAAACGCTGAGTTTTATTGTGCAATTTTTTTCGAAAAATAATCACGTATAAAAAAGTCATTTTCGTTTAAATATGATGGGGGAAAATGGCATGTGCACCTTTGTTTGGATCTTCCTATTTTACCCCTCCTAGTAGTTCCAAGGCCCCTATTATTTACAAAAATGTCACCGCATCAATCTCAGCCGCAAACCACTAAGATCTTGTGGCTGAGAATTGTTCTCACTGTTCTCACACTTTGAGGCGTTCTCTCCAGATCATGTTCCTATATATATATATAGGACAAAGATCCGTTAGGAACCACCCTTTATTGCGAGAACCGCGAGAACCAGTGTGAACACAAACAGTAATTCCTAAAAAAATCTAAAAAACATCCAAAATTTTTTTTTAATTTTTTACTATTTTTTTTTTTGAAAAAAAATCGCTATATTTTGTTAATAAAAAAAATTCAAAAAAAAATCTCAAGTAACAGTTATCCATGCACATGTGCATATGTATCATTTCATTGTCAAATTCCGTAATTCATTACAAATAATAGTCAATTGCACTTTCACTTAGACTACCACGTGTAATACACTACTTTTTACGTTAACAATGTTAGAAATACACATGTGCATCTATATGTATTAACATGAAATAAGGTGTTTTGGTACACTACTTTCTCTTTCATCTATCATTCCATCCATAATACACAAGCATGCACATGTGCATTTTTGTCATTTCTTTGACAAATTCCGTAATTCATTACATATATTAGACAATTGCACTTTCATTTACATTACCATATGTAATACACTACATTTTACATTACCAATATTAGAAATGCACATGTGCATTTATATGTATCAACATGAAATAAGGTGTTTTGGTATACTACTTTGAATACACTTTCCCTTTCATCTATCATACCATCCATAATACACTATCATTACCTCCTACCATCCATAATACAATACCATTACCTCATACCATCCATAATACAATACCATTAACAATATTTTCACTTTATTATATGTATGTAAACACTATTTATACCATCCAATCAACATATTACATCAAAAATTGACAACTATAACCAAACCATCAACCACTAGATATAACTAACCAAAAAACATGTATATGGACCTGCTTCTCCATTCAAAATCACAAACTTTTTGTACCAAAACACGTTATATCATGGTTATACCTAATGATTGTAGGATCAGTGACCTGACCCGAATGAGTCGTTCAGAGAAGTTCTACTCTGTTTCAGGTGCGGAAAACAAGAAACAAAGCTAGAAATAGCTGATTCTTCACTTAAACAACTGATTGTCTTGATCTGAAAGCAATTACAGTCAGTCTTCACACCGGCAGCACCTCGGCGTGGAATACAGGGCAACTCATACTGATTTCGCCCAAGAGACACATATATATAGTGTCTTGATTTCGCCCCAAGCTACACAAGAACCATATGAGCGAAATCAGCTCAGTGATTTCGGGCGAAATCACACATGACACCCTATGAGCGAAATCAGACTTCTATCTCTCTAAACTTTCCTATTTTCTCGTAAAACGTGCCCTAATCTATACAATGCAATCTAAGACTCGATACAAGACGAAGTCGATAGATGTATGCACCAACAGACTCCCCCTCAGATGTTGACGAGTCGTCGAGACTTAGATCATGCCATGTCTTCACATCTTCAGTCTTGTTCAGTCTCTTGGCTTCTCTCTTTCTATCTTCAATCAACAGACTCCCCTTTAACAATGTGCTGGTATTTCTTTGTTCTTCAGCAGCATCTGTATCAGGATCGTTATCTGGCTTTCCATCTCACAGCTTCTCTGGATCGATCAGCCTGGCTCTTCATGTTCCAAGATTGTCGCCTGGCTTTAACTTTGTCCATGGAATCGAAACCTTGCTCAAGCTCTTTCCACAGAGTCTTTAATTTTCAAGATCGAAACTTGGCTCTATTTCTGCTCAGGACTCAGGATCGAATACCCTGGCTGGTACTTTGCCTGCTCGGATGTCTTCAGACTCCCCCTCTCGATTTGCTGAGATCACAGCCTGGCTTGTTAAAACCACAGAAACCTCAGGTATCGGAACCTGGCACTCTATCTTCAGGTTCAAGATCGAAACCTGGCTATGCCTGCACATTCTTAACCCAGAAATAAGATTTTCATTTTTAACAATTTGAATATAAACGAATACACCAATATCGTCTCCAATATAAATGTATGCACCAACATGATATACTCAGACGACTCCCTCTCATAATAGCTTCCTCTTTGATGAACCACTTGTTGATTTAGAAACATATTTTGACATTCAAAATACACTCCCCCTCACAACAATGTCATCATGTTTAGCACTTTGAGACTTTGAAAATCAGCTTTCCAACATCAGTTGTTAAAAATCTTTTTGACTTTTTCAAAATTTATGCTAAAACACACACAAAATCTTTTTGGATTTTCTGAAAGAAAGTAAATGACACCAAATTGCAGAATCAACAGAAAATGCAGAAATGAAATATTTACAAACAATATTTTTGTGAGTTTGTGTAAGAGGATCATATCAGTTAATGAGACATGTCACGAACACCGTTAAGCTTGATTACATTTTAAGTTCTAAACAATTCATCTAGATTGTCAGTATGTTTGTCCTCTTAAATTTTCACACAAATTTCAACTGATCCGAGATACGATGTTAATGTTTTAAACACTTGAACTTATCCGTGTGTCCCACTACTTGAATATACTCTTGTATCAAGATCCCAATATTCAGTCTTACAGGTGAGTATACCACAGATGATATATGTCAGGGGATAGGTGCGAGGGTCGTGAGAGCTCAGGTCGATACTTCCGTATACGCAAAGAGATGACGGCTTCGACTTTTGGGTGTGTCCCCTTTAGAGGATCTTTTGATTACAACAACAGCGACTATCAATTTTATTGTTTCATCCGGGGACTAGGTCAGAACTTCCATTCAGCAGAACTCCCGGGATAATACCCCAGATATCACTGAGCATAAAGACCTAGTATCTCAGAATAAGGGACCTTTCAAACAAGATTTCAGGGGTTACCTATATATTCAAGAAGTTGTTAACCCACAGAACAAGCAAGTTTGAAATTTTTAAGTTTATATCTCGTCACAATTTACTAAATGTGCAAAAACCTACTGACGTATCCTCAGTGAGATTGTTTATCACATTTTATCTTTCCAAATCTTTAGCATGCTGTGACAGTCCAGTGATGTACTATCATTTCCTCTTTTCACAACAAAACTCGTTTTTGATTTTATCATGTTTTTGTATTTTTCAAATTTTCTAATGTTTTTGGATTTTCCGAAAATTTTCTACTCCCCCTAAAATGCAAACACATTAATGAAAAATTTGAAAACAACTAAACTCTTGACCCAATTGTAACACCAAACTGTACAAAAACTTGACAACTGACATCGAATTGCATCAATTCGCCATCCGCTAACGCAAAAACAATCCGAACTCCCCCTATCAACAAACCATTTTCTCATTTAGATTTCAAAACACTTAAGTTTGTTTTAATCAAAATGATTTTTTCGGAAAATGTGTTTGTTTTTACCACTTGTAGATTAACCACTTGTTAAAATCGGGGATATGGTTCATCATATTGTATGTTTTTATCATGTATAGTAAATCAAGTACAAATTAATGTCCCTGATTTACCGTTTTGCATTCAAGCAACTCTGTACCAATTGTAAGATCACAAACAATACCACTTGTAGGTATATCTGAAACAATACCACTTGTAGGAATGTTACGTCTACATAAACTATTTTACCAATTAGGATGCCGATTCCTGCTTCGCACTTACCAACCTGGAAGCTCCGGCGTAGTCCTTCACCTGTAAAATTTTAACAACTTTCAAAAATTTTCAAACAAACTCATCAAAAACATGAATGATGCCGATTCCTGATCCACGATATAAATTTGGGATCTCCGGCATAGTCCTAAGACTTCAAGGGAAACAAACTTCCATCCAAGTCTTTTCAGACTTGATGGTTTTCAATTCTTGTGCAGTAGGGTTGTAAGTTGCCTTTTTAGTTGCATAAAAATCTTTAACCCCCTTTGCTTTCCCATTCAGCATTTTTCCAAAAATTTTCTTAACATTCCCATTGAATGTTTTCTCGACATCAAACTTAGTTTTCTCTGTGTAAAACTGATTCGAGATTTCAACCTTACCAACTTTCTGCTTAACTTCTTCAAACTTTAGTGATGGAAACTCTTCATCATTCACTGAAAATTTTACCTCAACATGTGGCTCTTCTGGCTTTGTGGAACCAGATTCATCGCCGACTTTCTCATTAACTTTCTTAACAACCCACACTTGATTGTTCTTTTCATTCATTTTACAAAAATTCTTTTTAGAACACTCACCAACCTTATATGTTGAATTTTCAAAAATTTTAAGTCTGTTGGTTGGTGTTTCAATGTCAACAACTTTTTCTTTCATTTTCTTAGAAACTCCCTGTTTTGATTTGGCATTTTCCGGACAATTCCATGCAATGTGACCAGCTTCATTGCACTTGTAACAGGTTCGGGTTTCCTTTGAATGAAACACTTCAGTTCCATTCCTCTTCTTTTCAGCAAGAAACTCCTAGTTTGACTGTCTCAAGAACGGTTACTTTTGCTCTTCCTCAGCACTCCCACCTGACACAAATTCTGTTTTTGTTTTAGAATTTTTCATATTTTTTTGATTTTCTGGTGGAATAAAGCCTAAACCTTTCGTTTTGTAGCTACGATTTTGGTTTGGTTTCTTTTGAAAACCAGGACCAGAATTGTAACCCTTTTTCTTGTTTAAACGTTGTTGAACTCTTGAAGTGTACTTTTTAGATTTTCCAGTAAGATTTAAATCTTTTATTTCAGAAATATTAATTTCTGTCATTTTGAAAACCTTTTTGATTATTTCAAATTTGACACTTCTTATTGGAAACCCTTTGTCAGAGTATAATTTGTCAGAATCATTTAAAGTGTATGCTACTTCAAATGTTTCATCATCCAAAATTTGCTTTTGATAATAAAAACTCTTTACTATAAGACCGTTTAACCGACAACTTTGAACTGTTGACTGACGAATTTGACCCTCCAGACTCAGACTTTGACTCGGACTCCTCATCAGTATCCAACACCTGATCGACCACCTTTTTTATTTACTCAGACTCATGACTAGTCAGCCGAGGTAAACGTGACGTCAATGTTTTCTGGTAATTCATCAGTTGTGTCGGTTTTAAGCTTTATATTGACTGCTTTTTCAAGTTGCTACTCGTTTGGTTTTCTAGGAGAATACCCTTCCCAAATTGGAGGCGGACACTTGTTATAGCTAACAGTCGGTTTCTTACCAGTATCCTTTTTCTTCGGCTTATCATCTTGAAAAGCTTCCATACCTGCAACAGTTGGGTAAATACGATCAATGAGATAATCATAACTAGAATAACTTTGCAATAAACGTCTAATTCTCTCGTTCTCAATCTTCTCTGTCTCCAACTCTTGCTTCCACTTAGCACTCTCTTCGATGTAGAAGTTTATAGCTTTCTGTTTCGACATCATGACTGCGTTCATCATCGTTAGTGCCTGTTCCCTTTCAGAATTTGTCTTTTGGAGACCAGTTACTGTTTTGTTCAAGATATCATAAGATTCTTTCACATAATTGAGGTTGAACAGTAACTGTTCCTTCTTCTTCTTCTCATACTCAGCTATTATATCATCTTTTGCTGCACATTCCTTGCATGCTTCCAAACACTTCGTGTAAGGCTTGATGACTTCAACAATCTTTTCAACTTCGATTGTTTTCACCACTTCAACCACCTTTTCTGCTTCTTTCACCTTTTCTTCTACCTTCACTTGCTCAGTCTCAACCATCTCCTCAGCAACACTTTCAACGTTCACATTCTGAACAACATCTTCAGTATTCATTTGTTGTTGTTCTTTAGCAGCTCTTTTCTCCTTTAATTTCTCCATGCGATCTGCAAAATAGAAATGAAAACTTTCAAGAGAAAGATGAGTTTTAGCAACATTGATATGTTTCTCTTCTTCATCATCACTGCTGCTATCATCAATTGGTGATTGATCAAACTGTACAGATTTTTCAGAATCAGCATCTGATAAACCAAAATCTGACGGTGTTTGATCAAAAACAACTTCTTTTTCTGAGCTTGCATCATTTTGAACACTCTCATCTGAACTCTGTGAGCTTTCTTCAACATTTTCAGAACTTTCATTAGAAACAATAGACTCTTCATCCACACTCTTCATAGTCTCACCAATAGACTTCATCCATGTGGGAAACATGTCTGGTTCTCTGACAATCTTAGCAATAAAAGCTTTGAACTCTCCTTTTCATCAATGAACATATCCCAGCTGAAGCCTTCAGGTAGTCTTTCATCATCTTGATTGACTATACATGCTTTGCTTACAGGTGATATGTAGTTGTTCCAGTTAAAGTCCACCAAGCATGCTCTCTTGGAATCCTCAATCTTCCTACCATGAGCCGTCTATGATTCTTGCTGTTGACCAACTTGTTGATAAATGGCTTTCCGGTAGTAATCATCTTTTCCAAATGGATTCTGAGTACCACTAGCTTCCCTGTTTTTGCACTCTCGCTTGAAATGGCCTTTCTCCCTGCATCGAAAACAAGTAACTTTAGATTTATCAAAACCTAAAGTAGATACATGTGCATCGAGAAAGTCATTTCTCCCAGTGATAAGTTTGAACTTTTCTGCTCGTCTGAGAACACTCGCTAGACACCATTTTATATCCATTAGTTCCATCTCTTCGGCGTCTATCTGATCGTAATCCTCTTTGGTAAGCATAGGATTCCTGATCCGACCAGCAACTAGACCCTTATAAGATAACAACACAGAACCGAGTAGAGCCATGTGGTCTTTTGCAGTTTCTTCCGAAAAACTTTGGCTTTCTGGAAGATTTAGAGCGATGTTGCACTGAATCACATAACCATTTCCTGTCTTTGTGCTCTGAGACTGAAAGCTTGTATTTGACTCTTTAGGATTGACACTTGGAAATGATGAGAATCCACTGCTGCTTTTGTTAGAACCCTGATCAACCTTTTCTGTTGAATCTCCAGCACTAAACGTAGTATGGATTTTCAGACTTCTCTCAGCTTCTGGAACCGGAACACTACCTTTGTAGTACATCTTTACGTCCTGTTGACCACTTGGACTGTTCATCCTAGCGATCTTCTGCTGTTCCAGATCCTGACTTTCAATCTTTTCAATAAACTGAGAAATCGTTAGTCCATCATAAACACCCATATTCTTCACAATCATCAAATACGTTCCCCACTCTTTCTGCGGTAGAGCATCGGCTAACTTGTCTACCCACTCTTCACGATCTTTTGTAATACTAAGCATCGACATGGATCGCACTAGGTGGCAGTAACGTTCAATCAGCTTCTTCGTATCCTCTCCCGGTAAACTGCTGAGCAAATCAAACTCTTTCTTGAGCAGCGCCTTTTTGCTCTTTATCATATTCTCACTACCTTCAAATTTAACTTTAAGTGCATCCCAGATCGATTTTGCAGTTTTGTCGTGCTGAAGCAATATGAAGATGTCTTCTTTGATGGCTTGTTGAAGCAGACTTATCATCATCTTCTCGGCTTTATACATAACCCGTTCTTGATCAGTAAACTCTGATAAATCTTTGATAACCTGCAAATCTGTTCGAGGCAACACATATTTCTTCAGTATACATTCCCATGACCTAAGATGGTTTGCCTGAACCCAATTTTCGAATCTGTCTTTCCACCCGTAGTATTCTTCGATACTCGTCAGTTTCGGGGGCTTTTGGGTGGTTCCCGTCTCGTTTTCTAAACTCATGGCTTGTGCAATGATAGACGGGCTAGACGGTGTGGCAAACGCGTTATAGAACTCGGTATCCATGATTTGTCAACACGTTGTTCAAAAACAGACACTTTGGAGCGAAATTATCAGATTACAGCTTGGAGCGAAATAGCACAACACCCACTTATGAGCGAAATCACTAGATTGACTGTCTGGAGAGAAATTAGTATGATTATATGAGCGAAATCAGATGATTATATGAGCGAAATCAGAAAACAGCAACGAGGAGTGAAATCAGAAGTCAGTTTGGAGCGAAATCCCTCAGAACTTGTCCACTGAAGCGAAATCAGAACAACCTTGGAGCGAAATTAGCAACAATTGACCCTCTGGAGTGAAATCAGGTTGTATCTGGAGTGAAATCAAGCTAACACAAGCGAAATCAGAAAGTGTCCATATGAGCGAAATCAACTCGGGGGCTAATTTTGTCCATTTTTAGTCCGATTTTAGGTCTCAAACTTTCCAGGGTTTATCTATGTCCAATTATATATAATCTATGAAATTTTGATCAGATTTTGACTGGTAAATCTCGTTCTGGTGAAGAAAGAAGGTGTAGAAGTAAGAAAACTCGATGAATTCCAGCTAATCTCTGCAGAACTCCTCCTCCTGAGCTCTGATACCACTTGTAGGATCGGTGACCTGACCCGAATGAGTCGTTCAGAGAAGTTCTACTCTGTTTCAGGTGCGGAAAACAAGAAACAAAGCTAGAAACAGCTGATTCTTCACTTAAACAACTGATTGTATTGATCTGAAAGCAATTACAGTCAGTCTTCACATCGGCAGCACCTCGGCGTGGAATACAAGGCAACTCATACTGATTTCTCCCAAGAGACACATATATATAGTGTTTTGATTTCGCCCCAAGCTACACAAGAACCATATGAGTGAAATCAGCTCAGTGATTTCGGGCGAAATCACACATGACACCCTATGAGCGAAATCAGACTTCTATCTCTCTAAACTTTCCTATTTTCTCGTAAAACGTGCCCTAATATATACAATGCAATCTAAGACTCGATACAAGACGAAGTCGACAGATGTATGCACCAACAATGATGCACATGTGCATTTTGAATATTGGTAATGTAAAAAGGATTGTATTACTAATGGTATTGTAAATTAAAGTGCAATTGTCTATTCCTGATAACGTAATACCGAATTTGTTGAAGTAATGATACATATGCACATGTGCATGGATAACTGTTACTCGAAAAAAAAAAGTTTATTTTTATGGCAACGAAATATAGCGATTTTTTTTTTAAAATACTAAAAAAAAAATAAAAAAAAAAATTTTGAGTGCTTTTTTGATTTTTTTTAGATTTTATTTTGTGTTCACATTAGTTCTCGCGGTTCTCGCAATAAGGGTGGTTCTCGCATGAACCCTACCCTATATATATATATATATATACATATATATATATATATAGTGTTTCAACAGCAAGCAGGCATTGTGTTTTAACAGCCAGCAGATTCTTGACGCTGTGTTTTAACAGCAAGCAGATTTCTTGACGCTGTGTTTTAACAGCAAGCAGATTCTTGACGCTGGGTTTTAACAGTAAGCAGATTGCTGGAGGATTCTGGACATTGTGTTTTAACAACAAGCAGATTTATTGACGCTGTGTTTTAACAGCAAGCAGATTGCTGGAGGATTCTTGACATTGTGTTTTAACAGCAAGCAGATTTCTTGACGCTGTGTTTTAACAGCAAGCAGATTTCTTGACGCCGTGTTTTTCCATCCATGCTGGTAATCCTCCTATTTATCAAGAACGACTCAGAAACAGCGGTACAAGCCTCTCTACAATCATCAATTAAAACAGAAAAAACGCAGCCAAGTTACAAGCAGATTAAGACCGAAAACGTATATGCACTTCAAGAACTTTAATCACAACACAAGATATGAATACCTAGTGAAGAAAAGGGGTATGAACAAGCCTTGGAACCGAAATCTGAATGCTCGTGGGGTCCTGTTTTGCGTCGCCAGCAACAAGTGGAAAGAGATCGGGTTAGAGAGGGAGAGAGAGAAAGAGAGAGAGAAAGAGGGGAAGTTGCACGAATTTAGGGAGTGGTTATTGATATGGTAGTTTCTTGACTTATTTAAAACACTTCCAATTACCAAAATACCCTCACTATATTAAAAGTCTCTAATTATATAACTCAAATATTACAAGATTGCCATTGATTTAATCTCAACCCTTAAACGTACCAATCGGATGGACCAGATCGCTTCCTAGACTTTCTAGGAAAAACTCACTTTCTGTGCGAACCCTACTCGTATATATATATATATAATGGAGAGTTCAAATGAGAAGAATTAAAAATTAAGAATAAAAAGAATAAAGGGTACAAAGGTAATTTGAACAAATCATTTAATAAGTCTATTATTTCTTTTTTCTATTCAAATTAATGAACTCTAATCATTTAATGAGCCTATCTTATAAAATAGTTGTGCACCTTATACAATAAAAACAATCCTGCAGATGATCTTACATTTTCAACGTTTCCTACACCATTAAACAATATTTTGGTTTAGATTACAGAATGTGCAGGACTCAAACACTTTTAAATAATTTTGTGACTCATAATAAAATATATCTAAGACACAAAATATTTTAAATAGTTTTGTCACTTCTAATAAAATTTGTGTAGGAGCCAATACATTAATGATGGTGAAGGAGGAATTTATGGTTGCATTAATAAGAGTTAAGTAACTCTTTAAAATATTTAATAATATTCTACATCAAAATGTCTATACTACCCTTAGTAATTAAAGCATAATGGACAAAAATGATATCTTGATTCACAACCATTGATCAAAAAAATATAGGGTTTAGATTAAATTATATTTTCTTCTTTTAAGAAATTCTTCTCAAATGAACCTCCTTGGAGAGTTCAAATGAGAAGAATTAAAAATTAAGAATAAAAAGAATAAAAGGTACAAAGGTAATTTGAACAAATCATTTAATAAGTCTATTATTTATTTTTGCTATATATATATATAGAGAGAGAGAGAGAGAGAAAGAGAGTTAGGATAATTTAAAATATACTAGCATTGTGTTTTAAGTTTTAATTCATTGCATTTTGTCTTAAATTGTTATGTTTGGTGTTTTTTTTTTGCCAAAACATCATGCGTAAGTCCAAAATATGATGCCTCCATTTGGATTCCTATGTCCTCTCACACTTCTCACGAAAAATGTTCTTTTTACAGGAACCTAGGACTATACATATACATATATAGGTATAAGGAAAGGTTAATGTATAATAGCCTCTTAACGTGCAACGATACGCGGCCAAATTACGCATGCTCCTTTTTAAAATACGCACATTATAACACCTAATTACATGAGTTGGGTTAAACCCTAATTACGCATACTATTTGCATAATTACGCATGGGTTGGGTTAACCCTGATTACGCATGCTATTTGCATAATTGCGCATGGGTTGGGTTAACCCTAATTACGCACGTTATTTGATGGTCATTTATCGCCGCGCGTTAAGAGACTTTTGTATTTTAAACTTTCCTATGTGTGTGTGTGTGTTATATATTTAAGGGTGGAGTTCGTTACAAAGTCTAAAACTTCTAAAAATTGTAAAAAGTCATAAACACCAAAATATCAGCCATAAAACGCAACTAAAACTCACAAATAAAGAGTGAATATGACTAAAACCCTATATTGGAACCCTACAGTCCATATAAAATTTTAAACACACCATCATATAACTATAAATATAAAATACTATAATTAATATAAAACACAATAATGTTAGTCATCCGATAATTAAAACCTTATCATCCAAAATACAAAACAAAACTCACAAATATGATTTTTAGTAATATTAACTCTGTTATATGTGAGTTTTAGGTGTATATTATGGTTTATAGTATAATGTTTTATGACGTTTTATACTTTTTAAGAGTTTTGGACTTTGTAGCCGACTGCTAACCATATATATAAAATATGTATGTTCTTGCATTACAGTAACATGGACTAATTTCCATTCCATCTCCTTTGAAAACATTTAATAAGTAAATATTAACTAAAAGTCTAAAATAAAGTATACTAACTCTTTTGGATTAAAAAAATTCTTATCATTCTATAAACTAGTTATCTAATACACTTAAATCTGTTTTTTTTTTTTTTTTTTTTTTTTTTTTTTTTTTCATCCATGATTTATTCGTATAATCACTTTTAGAGATAATATTTGATTTTTGTTCTTGTAAAACAATATCTAAAGTATTTTGTTACCCGACATAAGCCAAAAAATAATAATAATAATAATAATAATAATAATAATAATAATAATAATAATAATAATAATAATAATAATAATATTCTCTATGAAACACATTAAGTGGCGAAATCATAGACCAACTCTAGTCAAGAGGGTTAAGGACACTTTCATATAAGACTAATCGAAACTTGTCCCCACGAAACACACAACTTATATTTCCTTTATCATAGCCCCACACATGTCTCTCATCTCCACGTCTCACAAAAATAAACTTCCTTTGTCATGCACAATCTGTTATAAACCGCAAATTCGCTCTCTCAGTGCCACATCTCCATCTCTCACTCACCCTTTCTTCTACCTAATCGTCAGGACATCATATAATAAATTAATTACAACCATTTCAACTCTCATACTAACGAGAATTCACAGAGTAAAACATAAAATACATAAAAACAACAATGTTGAGTATGTTTACTAAGAAAAAATCCGTAGACCGAGGGAATTCATCTTACACTCTCCAAATCTCTTTAACCACCGAACCCACATGTTATTTACCAAGAAAAATCAACTAAAATATAAAAAAGGTATCTGTTTTAACGAGAAAAAACAGGAAGTGGGCGGTTGGCCGTTAAAGTGGACCCATCAACTTTTTAGATTTTGGTAGCCACGTTTGATCGACGTGTGTCAGAAAGTGGGCCTCACCACGAGGAGAAATCGTACGTGAGGGACCAAATCTTCATAATCCTCGTCGATGATGACGGTGAGACCCAAGAAGTGGATCAAACCATGCCCTAGGATCCTACTCTGCACCACGTGTACATTTCCTCAATAATATCATCCAAATATGTTGATACTTTATACTTATAATGACTTTTAAATGTAGTCTTAAATAAAACTTTCAACTACCACAACTTTTATAAATGGTAGCATTGTAATATAATATAACTATTTATAGATAAACATATTGTTGTAATGTTAATGTATAGCCTTAAATAAAACTTCCAACAACCACAACTTTTAAGAGATGGTAGCATTGTAATAAGATTCATTTATAGATAAAGATAGTGAAGGATCCAGCCTTGTTTTGTGGGTTTACAAAAACGCACTCGATTTAGAAAAAAAAATAGAAAAAATTAGTGAAAATCTTGTATAATTTAGAAAAAAATAGTGAGGATCTATCAAAAGAAACTCATTGAAAATTTTTTTTGGATCTGCCACCGAATAAACATATTTTTGCAATGTATAATTTGTGTTTTGTTTTGCAAATGTCTATTTTATATGTGATATAAAACTGAACAACAATAAATTGGTTGAGGTCAAATGAGTGTTACATGATTAAAAGCCAACCTAAAACATAGTTGGATATATAAACGTTTGCTTATAAACTTTGTAAAAATGTATAATAGTAATTAAATGTCGTGACATTTTAAATTCAGTATATGGTATATTTGAAAGATAATATGATTGTAATAATAGAAGAGTATAAGATTTTTATTATGGTAAGTAGGTATAGGATAAAAGTCAATTTATCACGCACGAGAATTCTAGAAAAAGGATATTTCAATGGATAATTTATGTTGAATAAATTTAAGAAATGGTCATTCTTTCAATTCACGTTCCATCAAGAATTCTAGAAAAGATAATTCACTGGATAATATAGTTGAATAAATATAAGAAATGTTCATTCTTTCAATTCAAGAAAAAAACGTGTCACACCTACACCAAGAGAGAGTGATAAACTTAGATTTATTTATTATATTTTTTAAGAAGTGAAGAATGAGGGATGGGCTCAAGGGTCAAGATTCTTTAGTTTCTAACATTTTTCAAGTTTTGTTTAGTGGTGAAGCATCCATTATCATAAGCAATCGTTCTTTGTTGGGAAATACTTAAAGGTCTAGTTGTACAAAACTGACAAGAACAACACATTCATGGCAAATGGGAATCCTACCAAAAGGTTGTTGTTATTGATGTTGATGTGTTGCTACTGAAGCTGTATGTTGCTACTAGTATAAAGTTCACACCTACGAAGAATATAAGAAAGACAACGATGAAAGTTTCAATTATCATAATTATGTATTTACCCTTGCAGTTAAAAATTCGAATGTAATTATCTTTAAGATATTTGTCGGCTATAGAATATATCATTATGAAATTGTAAGAGCATGTGTAGTGGTCAAGCCCATAACCCCATAGATATGACAAATAGGTAAGAAATGGAGGGTTATGGGAGTTTATATAAGATCATGGGGTATGGTGGGGGCGGGGGTTGAGTCTTGGGTTGGGCATTGGTTGACATATGGAACGGGGTGGCAGACATGGGAAACCCACAAGAACACACGGTATGGTGGGCGGGGGTTTGGGGGGCGTGGGTTTGGTGGGCTTGTGGGCTGACCGGCTGGGCTGACCCGCTGGGCAGACCCAATAACACAAATTTAATTTTTTTAATAATTTTAAATAAAGAAAATTACAAAAAAAGAAGATTACAAAAAAAAAAAAATTCCTAACTTTTATATTTGTTTTTTTATCTCTTCTCTCAACGCCAAGACTATTTCTAACTCGTCACCCTGTAGGTGATCAATCGGCTGGGATAGAATTTTCAAATCATCCCGTCTTTGTTTCAGAGCATCTCTAGTGGCATCTCTAGCTTCTTTGCTCCTTCGTATTTCGGCCCTTTGTTGTTGGAATACGTTGAATGTATCCAACTTGCATGAAATGTCATCCAACTGGTCGCTGTATATTCCCCTACGCGAGCCAGAACTCCCAGCTGAAGGCGACGCCGTTTGTTTTTGAGCACGCCTTCTTGAGGCATTTCTTCCATGCTCAGGCCGGTTTGGGCTTGGCGAATCATTCAAAAGGTCCTCAAACTCTTGATCTCGTACATCAGATTGGGCTTGGGACGAGGCCCTAGACCTTTTGGAGGACGAGTTAGTTTCGCTACCAATGGGGATAGTCGCCCACTTTGGATGGAATTTACAAATCCCCCAACAATGCATGAAACGGAAGTCGCCCACATTTGATTTGAATGCATTTACTGCATTTGCCAAAACGTCGGCTTCGGTTTCACCACTTTTAGGGTTTTGCTTTGCTTTATTTAAATAACCACTAAATTTTGTAAGTTGGGAGCTTATCTCGCTCCACTTTGAGGATAAGCTATCGTTTTCACGATAAGTCCCCCTACCCATTTCTTCATGGAATAGTCTACTAATTGATTCCCACAGGGCCGTTCGATGTTGCGAATTTCCTATTTTAATAAAAAAATATTAATATAGTACAAAGTTATATAAAAAATAACCATTCCATTAATATAAACAAAGGTTAAGAATACCTAAAGTTGAATGTTGAGATTGTTCACACCAAGCCCTCGCCAATGCAAGTTCTTCAGCGTAGACCCATTTTTGTTGTTTTCGTTTGGCGGTTTCAACTACTTTATCCTCCTCGGTTTTTTTCTTATGACTTCTTTTTTTGATGGGTTTCAATGCGGAAGGACCCTCTTTGGGTGGTTGAGTTTCGGGAACGCATTCGTTTTGTGAAAGGTCGATGGAGGTTGGTGAAATGTCGACGGGCGATTGTGAAAACGGGGTAGGTATTGAATCTTCGGTTTGTGGGAAGTTAGTATATAAACGATTCCCAAAATACGATGCATAACTTGCTAAGTCGGGCATAGGAGAGTGTATGAAAAACGGACGAGCTACTGGACGAGTGGGTGGTGGGCTAGGATTATTTTCTTGGAATCCATACGGGTTGCTCGGGTCAAAAGGACGGTTGTAAGGATGCATTTTTTTTCGTTTTGTAGTAGGAGAATTGAAGATGTATAGAAGATATGGTTGAATGTGGTAAAAAATGGAAGTAAAATGTGATTTTTATAGTGAAAAAAATGGAAGAAACTTTTTTTTTTTTTTTTTAAATATAGCCGTTGGCCAACGGCTAGCCCAACGGATCTTTTCTTTTGCCCATTCACAAACCGCCATGTTACCTTGGTCTCCCGCCCCACGCCCGGCTTGAAACCCAAGCCCTAATGGGCCACGCCCCAACCCAAGCCCACCCGGGGTGGTGTCTTGGGCGTTTTACCCCAACCCACGCCCCAACCCAAGCCTCATACCCCACGGCCTAACTTGAGTGTCTAGTAGGGTTATACCCCTTCAATTATATATATAGTGTGGGAGTTGGTTAGAAAACCTAGGTTTCCTGAAAACTCTAGGAAGCAATAGGGAAGTGACATGTGTCTTTTAGTTTTTTTATTCAAAAGGGGATGATAGTAGTTTGATTATTAATTTAATTTTGGAATATTATATATCCTAAACTAAGTATCCAGATATCTATGGAAACATATATCTCTTTGACAATTTCAAATCATTACGATTTCAAAAGGGCAGTTAATTTAAATTACAAAGTTCAAATCATTAACAATTTCTTCACGTTGTGTTTTATCGGTTACTGGGTTCATCACAATGTGTTTTATCTGTTACTGGTTGATATGATTTTTGCCATTCTTGATGTTGTGTTTTATCAATTGCCGGTTTCATCACAGTGTGTTATACCAGTTATGATTCATGAATGACATGTTCTTTTGTATTTTATCTACTGTTTCATCACAATGTGTTTTATCAGTTACTAGTTGATGTGATTTTGGCATTCTTGATGTTGTGTTTTATCAGTTATTGGTTTCATCACAATGTGTTTTATCAGTTACTGGTTGATATGATTTTGTCATTCTTGATGTTGTGTTTTATCAGTTTACTGCTTCACGTTGTGTTTTATCAGTTGGCATTCTTGATGTTGTGTTTTATCAGTTTACTGCTTCACGTTGTGTTTTATCGGTTGGCATTCTTGATGTTGTGTTTTAGCAGTCAGTCACTAGTTCGTCACATTGTGTTTTATCGCTAAAACACACTACTATGAACACATCTAGATCTGACTTATCGTTATTTTTTGTATGATTTGGTGTTTTCAAATGTGAGGGATTAGAGAGAGAGAGAGAAAAAAAAATTGTGACATTTTTGGAGTTGGTTTTATGATTGGTAGTTATTTCCTTATTGAAAACAACTTAAATGACACATTTACCCCCAAACAATTAAATTAGCCTATTTTAAAGACACGCATATTACTGTTATGGGCTATTTTATGAGTATATATCCTGACTAATATTCTGCTTTTGATTGTTTATTTGTCATCAGGATACCGGATCAGGATATTGGTAACATCCTGATGCGATATCCTGATAATGACTGATTTAACCACGTGCAGATTAGGTGGTGCAAGTCTTTAACGGTCAAGTGGACCTCTTCTCCTTGAGACTCGGCAAATTGGTTATATAAGAGACGTTGAACCCGGAAGAAGTGGATTACAACGTTCACTTGGGGAATATTCGAAGCATCATGGTTTATTAGGATAGTTAGTTATTTTCGTTTAACTATAACTAGATTGATCGGATCAGGTTAAGGGACACTTTTTGACACACTCTTTCGCACACTTTGCTCTCTAGCTACTAACAATCACTACACACAAACACTTGTACTCAGATTACGTTGTAACACTTAGTTGATCCGCATCATATCCTGCACTGTATCCTGATATTTGAAGTAATAGAAGAACAAGGCAGCTGCGATTGTCAGCTCCCGAGGTTTTGATCAAGGGCTTTCCTCGTACATCTCGTGTCACCCTTTACTTTTTTGCTCATTGTTTGATCATAGATACAGCTTTATATCCTGAGCCGTATCCTGAAACTGTTTTTTATCAAATAACTTAACTAGCATATTTTCAACATACATCTCTAGCACACTACCTCACTTAACTAATTTGATCACTTAATTGCTTCGGTAATTTTTGACCAAAACAATTTGGCGCCCACCGTGGGGCAAGTGGTGCTATTTTTACTTAAAACTTTTGCAAAATCATTGCTTGGATTTCTATTTTCCAAACTTTTTGCTACACTATTTACAATGGCCTCGAAATCAAACATGAACTCTTCTACCGTGTCTGCTACCACCGCTGCAACAATTGGTTCGGTGCTTCCACCACCTCCTCTGAGAATGCAAGCCTCTTCGCAGGGAACTAAAAGTCATGTGGCTCGGGATGTTATCCCCGCTCGCAATATCCAGGGATCTGGTCCTGTTTTAGCTTCTAATGAGGAAATTCTAAATTTGTTTGGTAGTGTATAGGAACAGATGAGGTAGCAGCAGGAAACCAATCAGATGCTGATGAGAGAGATGCAACTCTTGAAATCCGGCTCGAGCAGGCCTGCTGAAGATACTATCACTCCCTTGCAGCCCAAGGCTTTGAACTTCAGTTCTGCAGTTTACACTGAGGATTACCGGGGAAATATTGTGCCTAGCTATCCCCAGAATCATACTCCTGAGATACCCTCTTCAGTTAGAGTGTCAACTGTGAGAAGCTCAGGATATGCTTCAGGATATGGCCAAAATCCTCAGATCGGTAATGTATCTAATAATACTCTTGCCACTAACGGTGTTGTATCTTTGCAGGATGCAGGTGTGACGTCAGCGTTATCTAGGGAGCTTCAGAAGCTAAAGGACATGATATCCAGTGTGCTTGGGGTGGTCCAGCCAATTCTAGAAGTATCCCAGGACAGTCACAGGATATCCCGGTTTGCACATCCTATTTGTGATGCTGAAATCCCAAAAAGATTTCAGACCCCCAACATGAAGCTCTATGATGGAACCACGGATCCTGAGGAGCATATTGCCTAGTATAGAGAAAGGATGGAAATCAACCCTATTCCTCCGGATCTCAAGGAAGCATGCCTGTGCAAGGGTTTTGGTTCTACCTTAACAGGATCAGCCTTAAAATGGCTCTTAAACGTTCCTCCTCACTCAATTACTTCATTTGCTCATTTGGTTAATTTATTTAATAGTTAATTTTCTTGCAGCCGAAGTTTTGAGAAACTAACCAGTGATCTTTATAGGATAACTCAAGGACCCCAGGAATCCTTGAGGGATTATGTGAATAAGTTTAGTCGGGAATCCTTAGATATCCCACATCTTGATGTTGCAACAACTGTACAAGCTTTCAAGATGGGATTGCAAAAAGATTCTCAATTTTACCAGGATCATGTAATGAATCCTTGCAGGAATCTTGAAGAAGCTCGCAACAGGGCTCTGAGATATATTCGGTTGGAGGATGATAAAAAGATGCAAGAGAGAATGAATTCATCTACAACCTATGAGTCGACCAACAGGAAATCAGAATCCTCGTATAAACCATATCGTTCTAAGCCATATGGCAGAAACGACAGCAAGAAAGTGAATGCTGTTGAAGACGAGGATCCTGAGGAATATCCTGAATTATCTGAGTACTGTTTTTCTGTTAATATACCTGAACTGATGTATGTTATGCAGGGTTTAAGAGACAAAGCCAGGTGGCCTCGGAAGAATCAACAAAAAGCTGATTGGAAGGATAAGTCCAAATGGTGTGCCTTCCACGAAGATTTCAGACATGTCACTGAGGATTGCATTGCTCTAAGGAAAGAAATAAGCTATCTCTTGAGCAAGGGATATCTGAAGGAACTATTAGGAAGAAAGATGAATAAGGGTCAGGATCATGAGAAGGATCCTGAACGTGCAGCATCACCTCCTGCAGATGCCAAGATAATTAACTTTATTTCAGGGGGATCCGACATTTGTGGGACTTCGTATTCTGCGGCCAAGATACATTAAAAACGAGGCTAAAGCCGAAAGAGGAGAAAAGCCGACCAGGATGACGACCCTCACAACCGACAAAGTGATCACTTTTGATAGTGATGACAGGGATACTGTTCAAGATCCTCACCATGATGCACTAGTAATTACATTATATGTCGCTAACCATTTTATACACAGGATACTGGTAGATAATGGCAGCTCTGTCGATATAGTTCAACTGGAAACGTTAAAAAGGATGAATGTATCCCCGATGGATATTATTTTGAAATCCACTGTGCTCGTCGGTTTCAGTGGAGAGGCTAGAAACACTGTGGGGGAGATAAAATTGCATGTATATGTTGAAGGGGTCAACTCAATGCAGCGCTTCTGTGTCATGGACTCCCTATCCTACTATAATATTATATTAGGTAGGCCTTCGATCCATGACATGAAAGCCGTGCCATCGACCTATCATCAGTGCATCAAGATACCTACCCCTTGGGGAGTAGTAAAAGTGGAAAGTGATCAGCAGGAAGCAAAAGAGTGTTACTCATCCTCAATGAATCCTCTACCAAGGCTAATGCAGCATAGCAATTAAAGATGCGGGCCCAGGATATCGCGAAGGCTTCCGAGCAGGATGTAAAGAAAGTTATCCTGGATCAGGATAATCCGGATATCTCGGTGCTCGTAGGAACCAATATCCCTCAGGATATTGAGAATCCGTTGACTAATTTTTTAAAATGCAGGATGTCAACGTTCACGTGGAAGCACGAGGATATGACAGGTATTTCCAAGGATATTATAACACATAAGCTCGGTATTGACAGGTCATTCAAGCCTGTACAAAAAAAGAGAAGGAAGTTTGCTCCGGAGCGAAATGTGATCATCCAAGAGGAAGTTGAAAGATTACTGAGGAGTAAGATGATTAGGGAAGTAAAGTTTCCTAAATGGCTGGCTAATGTAGTTGTGGTGCAAAAGAAAAACGGGAAATGGAGAGTATGTGTGGATTACACAGACTTGAACAAAGCTTGTCCGAAAGACCCGTTTCCTCTACCTCATATTGATTCAATGGTGGATGCAACCGCTGGCCACGAGATGTTAACCTTCATGGATGCCTCTTCAGGATTCTAGCAGATCCAGATGGAACCCTCGGATCAGGAGGATACCGCCTTCATGACGACAACAGGTATTTATTGTTATACTGTTATTTCTTTTGGTTTAAAAAATGCAGGTGCAACATACCAAAGGCTGGTGAACATGATGTTTAAATACAAACTGGGGGACACCATGGAAGTATATATCAATGATATGGTAGTAAAATCCAAGAAGGCTTAGAATCACCTCCAGGATATTAAGGGAGCATTTGATATCCTGGACCAGTACAACATGAAATTGAATCCTGCTAAATGCCATTTTGGAGTGGGGGCAGGAAAGTTTCTGGGATATATGGTGACTAAAAGAGGGATAGAAGCAAGCCCAGAGCAGATTAAAGCCATCTTAGATATCAAGTCACCTTCAAATATGAAGGATGTTCAACGATTAACAGGGCGAGTAGCAGCATTAAACAGATTTATCTCAAGATCCTCAGAAAAATGCAAGGAATTTTACGATATCCTGAAGAAGAATAAGAAATACGAATGGGGAGAGAAGCATGAAACAACCTTGCAGGATTTGAAGTAGTATCTTTCAACCGCACCTCTATTGATGAAGCCTGAGGATGGTGAACCATTATCCCTATATCTCGCAGTATCAGGGAATGCAGTAAGTGTTGTCCTTGTAAAGGATCATGAAGGTCAGCAGTATCCTGTCTATTATGTTAGTAAAAGTTTATTAGATGCTGAAACTAGGTATTCTCACTTAGAAAAGCTGATATTAGCCCTAGTAATGGCATCGACAAAACTTAGACATTATTTTGAAACACATAGGATTCATGTTAAAACAAACTATCTTGTAAAAAATGTGCTTAGGAAGCCCGAAATGTCAGGTAGGATGGCTAAATGGTCGGTGAAATTAAGTTCCTTTGACCTAGTATATGAGCCTAGAAATGCTATAAAGTCTCAGGCTTTAGCTGACTTTGTGGCTGTTTTCAGTTGTGATATCCAAAACGAAGTAGACCTAGAAGTGTTGGGGCAGGATTTTTAATGACCTATGATCCTCACATGATATCCTAATAGTGATCCTTACTTCTGTGGCAGATAGTGATCCTCAGAAGAGCTACAGGATCAGGATCATGGGTCATCCTAAGGATCCTTATACTAACGATTGTTCTCTTTGAATTTCGTATTGTTTTGCAGGAGTTACAAGTTGGACCTGGTCTTGGCAACGTTACTAAGGAATATTCCACGCTTATTTCGCACACGTTTGACCGAAAATGGACGTTGTGGAGAACGTGGGAGCTTGGCACGAATTGCGGATAGTTTATTAGGCTAGTTAACTTTTATTTTTAAAAGGGGTAACGAGCTAGTAGTTAGAACACTTGGCTAATTTCAGCTACACACACTCGTACATCTGCACTCTTGAGCATTCGGCAAAACACTTCAAATTTTTCACACATTCTTGCACATTACACCATAGTGATCCTTGTACCTAGCTCGTTACTATCCGAAGTTGTAAACATTGGCTGGTTAATTTGAACTTGGTGATCGGTAGTTTCCATCACCCGAGGTTTTTTATGCCGGAGATCATTCATTGATCAAGGGCTTTTTCCTCGTATAAATCTTTGTGTCACTTGTGCAATTTACATTTAAGTGATCCTTATCATTGTTCATCATTTCAAGCATCATTCCCCATAACTAAGAGTTTGGTTGCATTATCCTCGTTAGATTTTTGACCAAAACAGTTTGGCGCCCACCGTGGGGCAATTGGTGCATCATTTCTAAGAAAGTATTTCTGTTGGTGATCATTCTGGTTCATTGCATACGAATACATGGCTTCATCAGTGAAGAATACCTCTACTGCAATGTCTGCGGTCAATTCATCTCAGGGCATTCCACCTTTGCCTCCACCACTTGCTGGATCTTAGAAAAATGCTGAGAAGAAACCAACTCCTATTTTCACTAAACCTCCGACTTCTTCTGCTCCTTACACTCCCACTACTAGTGACATGTTTACTTTGATTTTGCAGATGAAGGAACTGTTAGGGCTGGATTTTTATAATACATGATCCTTACATGTGATCCTAACCAGTGATCCTTGTTTCTTTGGCAGATAGTGATCCTCAGCAGAGTTCCAGGATCAGGATCACGGACCATCATAGGATCCTCATGCTAACAGTTGCTTTCATTGAACTTAATGTCATTTTGCAGGAATATCTAGCAGGATCCGTTCTTAGCATCACAATCAAGGGACGCGTCTTTACAACTTTGGCATATGCTTAATCAGAGATGAACGTTGTGAAGGATATGGAAACTCAGCATGATTTAAGGGCGATAATTTAGGCTAGATTTACTTTTATTTCTAAAGGGGTAATGAGCTGATTATTAGTCTTTTTACCTAAAATAGGCCACCTACACTTGTATATATAACACTCTTCCCCATTCGGAAGACACACAACACAATTCTCACACGCTTAGACACACATTACGATAGTGATCCTTGTACTCAGCTCATTATCATCCGAAGTTGTAACCATATTTTGATATATTGAAGTTTGGTGATTGGTGGTTGCCATCACCCGAGGTTTTTTATGCCGGAGATCATACATTGATCAAAGGCTTTTTCCTCGTATAAATCCTTGTGTCACTTGCATATTTCTTACTAAAGTGATCCTTTACTTTTTCAACAAACCAAGCATCATTCCCCGTTTACTTAGAGTTTGGTTGCATTATCCTTGTGTGATTTTTGACCAAAACAGTTTGGCGCCCACCGTGGGGCAATTGGTGCTTCATTCATAAGAAAACTTTCTATTCGAAATCATTTCAAAGAGTTACATGGCTTCATCATTGAAGAATGCATCCACAGCGATGTCGGCAGTCAATTCATCTACTGGCATTCCACCTTTGCCTCCACCACCAGCTGGATCTCAGAAAAATGCTGAGAAGAGACCAACTTCTATCTCCTCTAAACCATCATCTTCTGCTCTAACTTCTTCTGTTCCCAGTACTAGTGATATATTTACTTTGATTTTGCAGATGAGGGATCGTATGCAGCAGCAGGATGAAACTAATGACAGGATCCTCAGAGAAATCGGAGATCTCAAAAGGCAAAAGAAGACGGCAGAGGATCATTCCCCACTAATGCCCAAATCTTTAAATTTTGATACTCCAATGATTACTTCTCAGCCATCAGAGGTCCCAGACATTCAATATATGGGTGGATCAAGAGGAGTGCATTTCAGCCCAGCAACAATGACTCAGGCATCAGGATCATATTTCCAACCGGCGGGATCCTACGCCCAGCATTTGGGATCCTTCATGAGCTTAGGATCCTCCTTCGTTCCGGGATCATCCCAGGTTCAAGGATCCTCCTTTGTTCCAGGATCATCCCAGCTTCAAGGATCCTCCTTCGTTCCGGGATCGTCTCAGATACCAGGATCCTTCCAGATGCCAGGATCCCTAAAGAGTTTGCAAACAGGAAGCCTAGATGTCCATCAAGGAGATTTTATTCCAATGCAGACCATTGCTTCCACTGGTCCATCCATTATCCCAGAATCCCAGCAATATGGATTCACACCCAATGTTCCTAACTTGAACCCGATGGGAGGTAACACCTTAAATAATTATCTTACCACTAACCATGGATTCGTGCAGGATACAGGTATCAATCATGCTATGGCCAGGGAGTTACAGAAGCTGAAGGATATGATCTCAAGTGTTCCAGGGGTAGTCAAGCCTATCCCGGAGATTGCAGATGGAAGCCATAAGGTATCTCGTTTTGCACCACCAATTTGTGATGCAGAGGTACCCAAAAGGTTCCACATCCCTACTATGAAGCTGTATGATGGTACAACGGATCCTGAGGAGCACATAGCACAATACAGGGAGAGGATGGAGATCAATCCAATCCCAGAAAAGTTAAAGGAAGCATGCCTATGTAAAGGATTTGGATCCACTCTTACTGGATCAGCTCTTAAATGGCTGCTAAGTCTTCCCCCTTACTCTATCACTTCATTTGCTAATTTAGTTAATTTGTTCAATAATCAATTCTCTTGTAGTAGAAAATTTGAAAGATTAACTAGTGATTTATATAGGGTAACTCAAAGTCATAATGAATCATTAAGGGATTATATAACTAAATTCAGTAAAGAATCCTTGGACATTCCCAACTTGGATATGGCCACGGCTGTTGAGGCCTTCAAAATGGGACTGCTTAAGGATTCCTTGTTCTATGATGATCTTGTTATGACACCGTGCAGGAACTTAGATGAAGTAAGAACTCGGGCACTCAGGTTCATCCGGCTAGAGGATGACAAGAGGATCCAGGAGAGACAAGTAGGATCCTCAAAACAGGAGAAGCAAGGATCCTCCTTCAGGAGCAATAAATTCAAATCCTACCATAGAAATGACAACCAGAACGTGCATGCTGTTGACCAAGAAGAGGATGATGAGGATTATCCTCCGATTTCTGAATATTGTTTTTCTGTTGACAATCATGAACTAATCCTTGCAATGCAGAATCTAGGAGAAAAAGCCAGATGGCTCAGAAAGAATGATAAACCCTCCGGGACTAAAGACAAGTCAAAGTGGTGTGCATACCATGAGGATTTCGGGCATCTAACTGAAGAATGCATCGCATTAAGAAAAGAAATTGGATATCTGCTAAGCAAGGGACATTTGAAAGAATTGTTGGGAAGGAAAAAGCAAAAGACTCAGGATCCTGAAAGGATCCCTGAAAAAGCTCCAGCCCCTCCGGCAAACGCACAAGTGATCAACTTTATTTCCGGAGGATCAGACATCTGTGGTATATCCTTCTCAGCGGCTAAAAGGCATGCAAAGGAAGCTAAAATGGATAATGGAGAAAGACCTATTCGAACATCAAGTGTCTCGGAAGGAAAAACGATAACGTTTGATGAGGATGATCGCATTAACATCCAGGATCCTCATCATGATAGTTTAGTTATAACTCTCTTTATCTCTAACCATTTTGTCCGCAGGATCCTTATCGACGGAGGAAGCTCAGTAAACATTATCCAGCTTGATGTCCTAAAGAAAATGGGTATCCTGGAATCAGACATCACACCAAGATCCTCCGTGCTTGTGGGATTCAGTGGAGAAACTAAGAAAACCCTGGGGGACATTAAACTCCCAATCTACGTGGAAGGATTACATAATTATCAAAAATTTTGTGTTATTGACTGTTTATCTTGTTGCAATGTTATCCTTGGCAGGCCCTGGATACATGATATGAATGCGGTCCCATCCACCTACCAGCAATGTGTGAAACTCCCTAGCCCATGGGGGATAATTAAGATCGACAGTGATCAACAGGAGGCTAAGGATTGTTATACCTCATCCATGAATCCAACCTCGAAGCCAAGGGAACAATAGCAATTACAGATTCCTCCAAGGAATGTCTTGGAGGCAAGGGAACAAGATGTGGACGAAATCCTCTTGGATCCTAGTGATCCTGAATCAAAAATCTATATCGGATCAGGGATCCTTGGCAAGATGAAAGAAGACATAATATCCTTCCTCAAAAGAAGAAAATCTACCTTTGCATGGAAACATGAAGATATGACAGGTATATCTAAAGATATTATCACTCATAAACTTGGCATTGACAGGTCTATCAAACCAATCCATCAAAAAAGGAGGAAGTTTGCACCAGAAAGGAATGCCATTATCCAAGAAGAAGTAGAGAGACTACTTCGAGCAGGTATGATCAGAGAAGTAAAATATCCAAAATGGTTAGCCAATGTGGTTGTTGTCCAAAAGAAAAACGGAAAGTGGAGGGTATGTGTCGATTTCACTGATCTGAATAAGGCATGTCCCAAGGATCCTTTCCCATTACCCCACATTGACTCCATGGTGGATGCAACGGCGGGGCATGAACTGTTAACCTTTATGGATGCATCATCTGGATTCCAACAAATTCAGATGGAACCATCTGACCAAAAGGATACAGCCTTTATGACCCCAACCGGTTTATATTGTTATATTGCCATGCCTTTTGGACTAAGAAATGCAGGTGCAACATATCAAAGGCTGGTGAATATGATGTTCAAAGATCAAATAGGACAAACTATGGAAGTATACATAGATGATATGGTAGTCAAGTCAAAGAAAGCTGAGGATCACCTAAGGGACTTGGAGGAAGCATTTGATATCCTTGATAATTATAACATGAAGCTTAATCCTTCAAAATGCCACTTTGGTGTTAAAGCAGGTAAATTTCTAGGATATATGGTAACTCAGAGGGGCATCGAAGCAAGCCCGGAGCAAATTAAAGCACTAGTGAATATCAAGTCCCCTGCCAATGCTAAGGATGTGCAAAGGCTAACAGGCAGGATAGCAGCTCTAAACAGGTTCATATCAAAATCCTCAGAAAGATGTAAAGAGTTTTATGATATCCTAAGAAAAAACAAGAAATTTGAATGGACTGAAAAGCACGAGAATGCTTTACAAGCCCTCAAAGAATATATGTCCTCAGCTCCAGCATTAATGAAACCCGGAAAAGGAGATGTGTTATCCTTATACCTGGCGGTATCCTCAACCGCCGTAAGTGCAGTCCTTGTTAAGGATCACGAAGGTACACAACATCCTATCTACTATGTAAGTAAAAGTTTACTTGATGCCGAATCCAGGTATTCACACCTTGAAAAACTTAATCTTGCATTAATTATGGCATCTACTAAGCTAAGACATTATTTTGAAACCCATACTATTGTTGTTAGAACTAATTTTCCAATCAAGAATGTCCTCAGGAAATCAGAGATGTCCGGAAGAATGGCTAAGTGGGCAGTAAAGCTTAGTGCCCATGATATAAGATATGAGCCTAGAACAGCCATTAAATCCCAAGCACTAGCTGACTTTGTGGCTGATTTCAGTAGTGATCTACAAAAGGAAGCAGAATTGGAAGTCCAGCAGCTGGATGAGACCAAGGATCCTTGGATACTACACACTGATGGATCCTCAAATGTCAAGGGCACAGGGCTCGGGATACTACTAAAATCGCCACAGGGGGACATAATACCCCACTCCATAGCCTGTGAGTTCCAAGCAACCAACAATGAGGCTGAATATGAAGCCTTAATTGCTGGCTTACAAATTGCTAAGGATATGGGGGTCAGATACCTTAAAGTATACGTAGACTCATTACTAATCACTAATCACTTTAATGGATCCTATGCTGTTAAAGGAGAAAAACTAACCAAATATTTAGAGATAGTCAAAGAATTGGCACTCTCTTTTGTTTCCTTCAGTTTAACACAGGTACCAAGGGAGGAAAATACAGAAGCTGATGCATTGGCCAATCTAGGATCATCCTTGAAGATCCCAGAGGATATAAGTATCCCCATCATCCATATCCTAGCTCCTGCTATCGAAAATCAGGTGGCCATGGAAATAGAAGAGGATACTGCAATGATCCCTAGTGAAGAAACTCAATCTTATTCGGGATCATGGATCTCACCAATCATGAGATACTTACAACACGGGGAGATTCCTATAGGAGAAAATCCTAGAGCTTTCAGGATTAAGGTATCTCAATTCACAATCTTAAATAATATATTATATAAACGATCTCTTGCAGGACCATATTTAAGATGTATCGAGGATCCTGAAATTCAAGAAGTGTTGAGAGACTTCCATGAAGGAGATTGTGGAAACCATACTGGGGGCAGGGCATTGTTCTCAAGGATCCTTAGAACAGGATACTACTGGCCAACTATGAAAAGGGATGCTGTAGAATATGCTAAGAAATGTGATCCTTGTCAAAGACATTCCAAAACGCCATCAATCCTGCTGACGGAAAATTGGCACCAAAATGGGAAGGCCCTTACTTGATTGAAGCCGAAGCAGGAAAGGGGGCATACAGATTGCTAACCATGGAAGGAAATTTGTTACCAAGAGCCTGGAATGCTATTCACTTAAAGAAGTATTTCATGTGAACAGGATCCTTCAAGCATATGATCCTTACATCGGAAGCATCCTCGAAGGATCCCGGCGACATCAGTGATCCTTTACTCTGGTAAAGTCCTTATCTCAAAACTTTTCCATTTTCTTATTTTTACCTAAGGATAAGGATCACGTATCCTTCATCCTTCTCTCACGAGAATTTGAGTTCTGATAGTCCAGGTATCCTCAGCATATTATCGATAGTCTTCAAAAGCTTCTCAGATCCTTGGGTTCAACCCCAGTTATCCTTGGGCTTGTCCCCAGTTTTCGCCTGTAGCGCACGATGATCCTGGTATAGTTCACGTCTTTGGGACCAGTACCCACTTTCGGGGCTGACAACCTCATCGTACTTGCTATACCTAGGATCCTACGTATAATGGTAGACGTACCATACATCCGTTCCTAAGGTTTCTAACGTTTTCACGTTAGCTAAGGTTTTGGCATTTTCATGTCACTAAGATTGGATAGTCGCCAGTAAGGGCCATACTCCAGTTTACATACGATCCTTGGGCTTGTCCCCAGTTATCCTTCGGGCTTGTTCCCAGTGATCCTTTGGGCTTGTCCCCAGTTATCCTTCGGGATCATCCCCAGTTATCCTTTGGGCTTGTCCCCAGTTACTAACTTATCTTTTATATTGGCTTAGTCCCAAGTTATATTCCATTTTTCAGGTTTTCGAAGTTAAACAAATAAGGATCCTTAATCCTTATTATCCATTAAAATCTCATCTACGGTTATCTTGATTAAAGGTTAGGATCCTAACTTGGATCCTCAGGTATGATTCTTGACTATTTTGATTATACTCATTATTCTAAACAACCCTTACACTTTGACAACTAAACCTATGATCCTTGAAATAAATTGCTTTGAAAATTTTCAATGATAGGATATTTGATCTAGGATCATATCCTAAATTTATTTGCTCAACTTCTGTTATTCTAACAAATATATTTCTAAAACAATTGGAAAATAAGAGGATAAATAAAGGATAACAACACGAGATAAGCCAGAAAGGTTAGAGTTATCTTATTAACAAAGGATTTTAACCCTTTCAAAAGTTGTCAAAATTGCCAACCCACGTTTCTACCAGCAAAACGTGGCCCGTCCACATGGGTTGGCAAAGGGTGTCCATTGCCTATGCGGTCATAGCAGGTGCAGGAAATTAAGAGCGGCAGGATCACAAAGGCTTCATCCCCCAAACAGAGGATCCCTCCACCATTTGCAATCCTACCTATTGTCCGAAGGATCCTGGATCCTTAATCCTAGAAACTATTGTTTAGTTACAGACCATAAATTGTTTCAAAACATCAACAACCACAAAAACCACTACCAAACTTAAAAAATTGGGCTCCGGCCTAGTCTCGAAATATCCATCATCGCCCAATCCTGCAGCTCAAACCTTTGCTGCTCCATCACCACCGGCTCCACTAGCCTCTCCACCCTGATCCTTGCCAGCCTCACCACCTTCCAGCAGTGGGATCTCCTCAGCTTCGTCCTCATCCTCCAGCTCTGCCAATCTTGCCTTCCAACCCTCCACGTCCCATGAGCTTTTATCAAAGGCAGGATCCTGAGCCTCCGCAGCCATCTGCAGTTGTATCTTATATATAGCTATTGCGGCAGAGACCTTGGCATCCTGGGTGATCTCCTGCTTCTCACCATCCATGTTGACCAGCATTTGAGCAGCTTCATCCTTTGTAGCCCGGAGTTCCTTCTCAAGATCAGCTATCTTGAGATCCTTCAACACGCCCATTTGTTGGAGGTCGGCGATTTGGCGATCCTGATCCTCGACGTGGCCAAGGTAGGTTTCTATTTCAGCAAGTTTCTGCAGAAAGGAAAAAAGGTAAGTTCAGGACCAGGTGATCCTCAAAGAAGCAGGATATTCAAGCAGGATATTCAAGTAGGATAACCAACAGGGGCAATGATCCTTACTTCATTAACATAATCAAGAAACTGCTGGCGGAGCATGGGAAATCCTTGAAGATCCTCAGAAGCCTTTCTCTTCTTTCCCTTACCCCTAATAGGTGCTTTAGGGGCCGAAGCAGATGGACTAGCAGCAAGGGTCTTCTTCCTTGTAGACTTGACATTGGCAAGATCGTCAATACCAAACTTGGAGGCAGACTTGACAGATTTCCCAGCGCCTACACAATCAAAATAAGATAAGTACTTTAACTAATTTAAAAATCCTACATAGAACTACTTTTTAATGAGGATACTTACTTGACATTGTGGCAGATGCGGAGGATACTTCCTGTGAATCTTGAATGGCAACTTGAAAACTTCTGGTCTCAGGATCAAGCTTTTTGAAGGCTAGAACTCTCTCTCTTGCAGCAGGAGTTAACTTGAGATGAGCAACAGATATGGCTGCACAAAAAACAGAATATTAGTAATCCTCGCCTTAAGGAACAAGTCTGATGGTGATCCTTCCAGGATCCTCTATCCTACCATGAGTAGCCCACTCCTTGGGCAGATCCTCCCCATTAGGGATGGTATCCCTCCTAACAAAGAAGAATCGCCGCTTCCAATTCATGTCATTTTTGGTGACCTTAAGAACGGGGTGATCCTCTCCGGCTTTCCGTTTAAGCAAATATCGACAGGATCCAAACGTTGTGAGATCATACAGCTCAGCCAGTTCCGCCATCCCTAGGTCAATCCCCTCCTGCTCAATGATCCTTTCGAGGGTATACAAAACCCTCCAGATCATCGGCATGGCTTGGATGTAAGATATGCCGGTCAGGGAAAAGAAAGATTGGGTGAAGGCTGGAAAGGGATACGTATAGCCTATGGTAAACGGAGTAACAGGAAAAGCTACCCAAGTATCGGAGACAAAGTCACTTAAAGCAGTGGGAGTGAAAGATTTAAAGATAGCACTCGCCGGAAAACAATGACGAATTCTATCAATATGAACATCGGTGAAACAACACCTCTCATGGGGAGAATCCTTGATGATCCCTTGATCCTTCAAGGGACTATTCTTTTTAGGATCCTTATGAGGGGAATTCCGGAGCAACATATTCGCAGAAGAATTGAAAGAGAAGGAAAGAAGAGAGGAAGAATACCTGATCGATCTTTTGGACAAGATTATAAAGGGAGTAGCTCTTGAATTTAAATGCAATTTGATCCTAACTCTATCTCCTATTTATAATGATGATCTGCAGGATTGTCACTTCAATGACGTAAGGGTTGCAACGGCTAGTCCGACTTTAACGGCTAGTTATCCGAGTCGCCCGTTGTAGATAAGATCAAAAGCAAAATATAACTCGTCAATTTACAATATAACTCCTTATATTTTGGGGGCAATTGTTAGGCTGGATTTTTATAATACATGATCCTTACATGTGATCCTAACCAGTGATCCTTGTTTCTTTGGCAGATAGTGATCCTCAGCAGAGTTCCAGGATCAGGATCACGGACCATCATAGGATCCTCATGCTAACAGTTGCTTTCATTGAACTTAATGTCATTTTGCAGGAATATCTAGCAGGATCCGTTCTTAGCATCACAATCAAGGGACGCGTCTTTACAACTTTGGCATATGCTTAATCAGAGATGAACGTTGTGAAGGATATGGAAACTCAGCATGATTTAAGGGCGATAATTTAGGCTAGATTTACTTTTATTTCTAAAGGGGTAATGAGCTGATTATTAGTCTTTTTACCTAAAATAGGCCACCTACACTTGTATATATAACACTCTTCCCCATTCGGAAGACACACAACACAATTCTCACACGCTTAGACACACATTACGATAGTGATCCTTGTACTCAGCTCATTATCATCCGAAGTTGTAACCATATTTTGATATATTGAAGTTTGGTGATCGGTGGTTGCCATCACCCGAGGTTTTTTATGCCGGAGATCATACATTGATCAAAGGCTTTTTCCTCGTATAAATCCTTGTGTCACTTGCATATTTCTTACTAAAGTGATCCTTTACTTTTTCAACAAACCAAGCATCATTCCCCGTTTACTTAGAGTTTGGTTGCATTATCCTTGTGTGATTTTTGACCAAAACAGGAACATATACAGCAACAGGATAAGACCAATGATAGGATCCTCAAAGAAATCGGAGATCTCAAGAAACAAAAGAAAGCGGCAGAGGATCATTCCCCACTGGTGCCCAGATCTTTGAATTTTGACACTCTGGTGATTACTTCTCAGCCAATAGAGGTTCCAGATGTTCAATATGTGGGTGGACCAAAAGGAGTGCACTACGGTTCAGCAATAGTGACTCAGGCATCAGGTTCATATTTCCAGCCAGCAGGATCCTATCCTCAGCATATGGGATCCTTCATGAATTCAGGAGCCTACTTAGGAGCGCAGCAGATTCAAGGATCCTCCTTTGTTCCAGGATCATCCCAGGTTCAAGGATCCTCCTTTGTTCTAGGATCATCCCAGGTTCAAGGATCCTCCTTTGTTCCAGGATCATCCCAGGTTCAAGGATCCTCCTTTGTTCCAGGATCATCCCAGGTTCAAGGATCCTCCTTTGTTCCAGGATCATCCCAGGTTCAAGGATCCTCCTTCATCCCAGGATCATCCCAGTTTCAGGGACCCTTCCAGATGTCAGGATCCTTGAGGAGTTTGCAAACAGGAAGTTCAGATGTCCATCATGGAGATTTTATTCCGATGCAGACCGTTGCTTCAACTGGTCCCTCCATAATTCCAGAGTCCCAGCAATATGGATTTACATCCACTGCTCCTACTTTAAACCCAATGGGAGGTAACACTCTTAATAATTCTCTTACCACTAACCATGGATTCATGCAGGATACAGGTGTCAACCATGCCATGGCCAGAGAGTTGCAAAAACTGAAGGATATGATATCAAGTGTTCCAGGAGTGGTCAAACCCATCCCGGAGATTGCAGATGGAAGCCACAGGATATCTCGTTTTGCACCACCAATTTGTGATGCTGAGATACCCAAAAGATTCCATGTTCCAACTATGAAGCTGTATGATGGTTCGACGGATCCTGAGGAACACATAACACAATACAGGGAAAGGATGGAGATCAATCCAATTCCAGAAAGGTTAAAGGAAGCATGCCTATGCAAGGGATTTGGATCCACTCTTACTGGATCGGCTCTCAAATGGCTGCTAAGTCTTCCCCCTTACTCTATTACCTCATTTGCTAATCTAGTTAATTTATTCAATAATCTGTTTTCTTGTAGTAGAAAATTTAAACGATTAACTAGTGATTTATATAGGATAACCCAGGGTCATAATGAATCATTAAGTGATTATATAACCATATTTAGTAAAGAATCCTTAGACATTCCCAACTTGGATATAGCCACGGCTGTTGAGGCCTTCAAAATGGGATTGCTTAGGGATTCATTGTTCTATGATGATCTTGTTATGACACCATGCAGGAACCTAGATGAGGTAAGGACTCGGGCACTCAGGTTCATCCGGCTAGAGGATGACAAGAGGATCCAGGAGAGATTAGCAGGATCCTCAAAACAAGAAAAGCAAGGATCCTCGTTCAAGAACAACAAATTCAAATCCTATAACAGAACTGACAACCAGAACGTGCATGCTGTTGATCAAGAAGATGACGATGAGGATTATCCTCCAATTTCTGAATATTGTTTTTCCGTTGATAACAATGAGCTAATCCTTGCGATGCAGAATCTAGGAGATAAAGCCAGATGGCCTAGAAAAAATGACAGACCAGCTGCAACCAAAGACAAATCAAAGTGGTGTGCATACCATGAGGATTTTGGGCATTTAACAGAGGAATGTATTGCATTGAGAAAGGAAATTGGATACTTATTGAGCAAGGGGCATTTAAAAGAATTGTTGGGTAGAAAAAAGTCAAGGACTCAGGATCCTGAAAGGATCCCTGAGAAAGCTCCAGCCCCTCCGGCAGATGCACAAGTGACAAACTTTATTTCTGGAGGATCAGACATCTGTGGTACATCTTTCTCAGCAGCTAAAAGGCATGCAAAGGAAGCTAAAATGGATAATGGAGAAAGACCTGTTCGAACATCAAGTGTCTCTGAAGGAAAAGTCATAACCTTCGATGAGGATGATCGTGTTGACATCCAGGATCCTCATCACGATGGTTTAGTTATTACTCTTTTTATTTCTAACCATTTTGTCCGTAGGATCCTTATTGATGGAGGAAGCTCAGTGAACATTATCCAACTGGATGTTCTAAAGAAAATGGGTATCCCTGAATCAGATATCATACCAAGATCCTCCGTGCTGGTGGGATTTAGTGGCGAAACTAAGAATACCCTGGGGGACATCAAACTCCCAATTTATGTTGAAGGATTACATAATTATCAAAAATTTTGTGTTATTGACTGTTTATCTTGTTGTAATGTTATCCTTGGCAGGCCCTGGATACATGATATGAAGGCAGTCCCATCTACCTACCATCAATGTGTGAAGCTCCCTAGCCCTTGGGGAATAGTCAAGATCGATAGTGATCAGCAGGAGGCTAAGGATTGTTATACTTCATCAATGAAACCAGCCTCGAAATCAAGGGAGCAATAGCAATCAAAGTATCCTCCAAGGGATGTCTTGGAGGCAAGAGAGCAGGATGTGGTAGAAATCCTCATGGATCCTGATGATCCTGAATCCAGAATCTATATCGGATCAGGGATCCTTGGTAAAATGAAAGAAGATCTAGTATCCTTCCTGAAAAGAAGAAAAACTACCTTTGCATGGAAGCATGAGGATATGACAGGTATATCTAAGGATATTATCACTCATAAAGTTGGCATTGACAGGTCATTCAAACCGATCCATCAAAAAAGGAGGAAGTTTGCACCAGAAAGAAATGCCATTATCCAGGAAGAGGTAGGGAAATTGCTCCGGGCAGGTATGATTAGAGAGGTCAAGTATCCATGATGGTTGGCCAATGTGGTTGTTGTTCAAAAGAAAAATGGAAAGTGGAGGGTATGTGTTGATTTTACGGATTTAAATAAGGCATGTCCCAAGGATCCTTTCCCATTACCCCACATTGACTCCATGGTGGATGCAACGGCGGGTCATGAACTGTTAACTTTTATGGATGCTTCCTCTGGATTCCAGCAAATTCAGATGGAACCATCTGATCAACAGGATACGGCTTTTATGACCCCAACCGGTATATATTGTTATATTGCTATGCCATTTGGATTGAGGAATGCAGGTGCAACATATCAAAGGCTGGTGAATATGATGTTCAAGGATCAAATTGGACAAATTATGGAGGTTTACATAGATGATATGGTGGTAAAGTCCATAAAAGCTGAGGATCACCTAAGAGACTTGGAGGAAGCATTTGATATCCTTGACAGATATAACATGAAACTTAATCCTTCAAAATGTCACTTTGGTGTTAAAGCATGTAAATTCTTAGGATATATGGTGACCAAAAGAGGCATTGAAGCTAGCCCAGAACAAATCAAAGCCTTGGTGAACATCAAATCTCCTGCCAATGCTAAGGATGTGCAAAGGCTAACAGGCAGGATAGCAGCTTTGAACAGATTTATATCCAAATCCTCGGAGAAATGCAAAGAATTCTATGATATCCTAAGGAAGAACAAGAAATTTGAGTGGACTGAGAAGCATGAGAGTGCTTTACGAGCTCTCAAAGAATACCTATCCTCAGCCCCAGCCTTGATGAAACCAGAGAAAGGAGATGTGTTATCCTTATTGTTTTGGTCAAAAATCACTTAAAGATAATGCAACCAAACTTTATGTAAACGGGGAATGATGCTTGGTATGATGAACAAAGTGAAGGATCACTCAAATGTAAAATGCACAAGTGACACAAGGATTTATACGAGGAAAAAGCCCTTGATCAATGATCTCCGGCATAAAAAACCTCGGGTGATGGAAACTACCGATCACCAAACTTCAATATAACAACTAATGGTTACAACTTCGGATGGTAACGAGCTAGGTACAAGGATCACTATAGTATCGTATGCTAAGGTGTGTGAGAAATGTGTCGTGTCTTCCGAATGGTGAAGAGTGCTACTTATACAAGTGTGTGTGGTCATATTTTAGGTAAATAACCTAACTATTAGCTCGTTACGCCTTCAAGAATAGAAGTAAATTTAGCCTAAATTATTGCCCTTAAATTGTGCTGAGTTTCCATATTGTCCACAACGTCCATCTTTGATTATGCATATGCCAAAGTAGCGTGACAGGTTCCTTGTTTACGTTGTTAAGAGCGGTCCTACTCGAAATTCCTGCAAGACAACATTAAATTCAAAGAGAACAATCGTTAGTATGAGGATCCCTAGGTTGCTCCGTGATCCTGATCCTGGAACTCTTCTGAGGATCACTATCTGCCAAAGAAACAAGGATCACTGATTAGGATCACGTGTAAGGATCACATGTAACGATCATAGGTCATAAAAATCCAGCCCTAACAATTGCCCCCAAAATATAAGGAGTATTTATGTGATATAAACGAGTTATATTTTGCTGAATCTTATCTCTAACTAACTTAACGGATATATAGCCGTTACAATGAAACTATCCGTTGCGATCTGACGTCACAGAAGTGATAGCCCTGCACAAATCATCATTATAAATAGAAATAGGGATAGGATCGTTTGCATTTAAATTCGAGAACTCTTCCCTTTATAACCGCGATCAGAGAATTGAACAGGTATTCCCCTTCTCCTTCTACCTTGCTTGCTCTGTTTTTCTTTTTCTTTCTATCGTCTTGAAAAGATGTTGCTCCGGAACTCTCCGCACAAGGATCCTAAGAAGAACAGTCCCTTGAAGGGTCAAGGGATCATCAAGGATTCTCCTACTGAGAGGTGTTGTTTCACCGATCCTCAGATCGACAGAATCCGTCATTGCTTTCCGGCGAACACTATCTTCAAGTCTTTTACTCCCACTGCTTTGAGTGATTTTATTTCTGATACTTGGGTAGCTTTCCCGGTTACTCCGTTCTTGATAGGATATTCGTATCCTTTTCTACAGTTCACTCAATCCTTTTTCTCTCTTACCGGCATCTGCTATATCCAGGCTATGCCCATGATCTGGAGGGTGTTATACACCCTTGAAAGGATCATTGAACAAGGGGGTATTGACCTTGGTATGGCGGAGCTGGCTGAGATGTATGATCTTACCACTTTCGGATCCCATCGTTATTTGTTTAAGCGAAAAGCTGGAGAGGATCATCCTGTCTTCAAAGTTACTAAGAATGACACGAACTGGAAGCGTCGGTTCTTTTTTGTTAGGAGAGATTCCATCCTTGATGGGAAGGATTTGCTCAAGGAGTGGGCTACCCATGGTAGGATAGAGGATCCTGGAAGGATCACCATAAAATTTGTTCCTTAGGATGAGGATCACTGATATTTTCTTGTTTGTTGTGCAGCTATCTCCATCTCCCATCTGAAGTTGACACCTGCTGCAAAAGAGAGACTTTTGGCCTTTAACAAGCTGGATCCGGAGACAAGAACTTTCCAAGTTGCCACCCAGGATTCTCAAGAAGTATCTTCTGCCTCTGCCACAATGTCAAGTAAGTATTCATATTTATAAAGTAATTCTGTGTAGGATTTCAAATTTAATTAGAATACTTATCTTATTTTGGTTGTGTAGGTGCTGGAAAACCTTCTAAGTCTGCCTCAAAGTTTGGCATCGATGATCTGACCAACGTGAAATCCTCAAGGAAGAAGAATCCTGCTAGCCCAAGTGCTTCAGCCCCTAAAGCACCTATTAGGGGTAAAGGAAAGAAGAGAAAGGCCTCTGAGGATTTACAAGGTCTGCCCCTGCTCCGCCAACAGTTTCTGGACTATTTCAACGAGGTAAGGATCACTGCCCCTGTTTGTTATCCTGACAGTTTTGAGGATCACTTGTTTCTGACGTTATGCCTTGTTTTCTTTTGCAGAAATTTGCTGAGATAGAGTCTTATGTTGGCCACGTCGAGGATCAAGATCGCCAAATCGCTGACCTCCAACAGATGGGTGTGCTGAAGGATCTCAAGATTGCTGATCTTAAGAAGGAGCTCCGAGCTACCAAGGATGAAGCTGCCAAAATGCTGATAAACTTTGATTATGAGAAGCATGACATCACCCAGGACGCCAAGGTCTCTGCTGCGATAGCCATGTATAAGATCCAGCTGCAGATGGCTGCGGAAGCTCAGGATCCTGCCTTCGACAAAAGCACGTGGGACGTGGAGGGCTGGAAGGCGAGGCTGGCAGAGTTAGAGGATGACGAGGAGGCTGAGGAGATCCCGATGCTTGAAGGTGCTGGCAAGGATCATGCTGGGGAGGCAAGTGGAGCCGGTGGTGATGGTGTAGCGAAGGATTGAGCTGCAGGATTGGGCGATGAAGGAAACTTCTAGACATAGCCGGAGCCCAATTTTTTTTTTTGTGTTTGTTGATGTTTTTGAACAATTATGGTCTGTAACTTTGAACAATAGTTTTAGGATTAAGGATCCAGGATCCTTCAGACAATAGGTAGGATTGCAAGTGGTGGAGGGATCCTCTGTTTGGGGGATGAAGCCATTGTGATCCTGCCGCCTTTTATTTACCTGCATGCTATGACCGCACAAACAATGGACACCCTTTGCCAACCCATGTGGACGGGCCACGTTTTGCTGGTAGAAACGTGGGTTGGCGATTTTGACAACTTTGAAGGGTTTTAAATCCTTTGTTAATAAAATAACTCTAATCTTTTTGGCTTGTCTCGTATTGTTATCCTTTTAATTTCCAATTGTTTTAGTACATATTCGTTTGAGTAAGAAAAGTTAAGCAAAGTATGTTCAAGAAATTTAGGATATGATCCTGGATCAAATATCCTATAATCGAAAATTTCCAAAGTAATTTATTTTAAGGATCATAGGTTCAGTTGTCAAGGTCTAAGGGTTATTCAAAGGAATAATGAATGAAATTAAAAATAGTTAAGGATAATACCTGAGGATCCAAGTTAGGATCCTAACCTCTAATCAGGATAACCATAAATGAAACTTTAATGGATAATAAGGATTAAGGATCCTTAATCGTTTAATTTTGAAAACCTGAAAAATAGAACATAACTTGGGACTAAGCCAATATAAAAGATAAGTTAGTAACTGGGGACATGCCCAAATGATAACTGGGGACAAGCCCAAAGGATAACTGGGGACAAGCCCAAAGGATAACTGGGGACAAGCCCGAAGGATAACTGGGGACAAGCCCAAGGATCGTATGTAAACTGGAGTATGGCCCTCACTGGCGACTATCTAAACTTAGTGACATGAAAATGCCAAAACCTTAGCTAACGTGAAAACGTTAGAAACCTTAGGAACAGATGTATGGTATGTCTACCATTATACGTAGAATCCTAGGTATAGCCAGTACGATGAGGTTATCAGCCCCTGGAGTGGGTACTGGTCCCAAAGACATGAACTATACCAGGATCATCGTGCGCTACAGGCGAAAACTGGGGACAAGCCCAAGGATAACTGGGGTTGAACCCAAGGATCTGTGATGCTTTTTGAAGACTATCAACATTGTGCTAAGGATACCTGTACTTATCAGAACTCAAAATCTCGTGAGAGAAGGATGAAGGATACATGATCCTTATCCTTAGGTAAAAATAAGAAAATGGAATAGTTTAGGATTAGGACTTTACCAGAGTAAGGATCATTGGCATCACTGGGATCCTTCGAGGATGCTTTCATGTAAGGATCATATGTGCCAGGAGGATCCTGTTCACATGAAATATTTCTTTAAGTGAACAGCATTCCAGGCTCTTGGTAACAAATTTCCTTCCATGGTTAGCAATCTATATGCCCCCTTTCCTGCTTCAGCTTCAATCAAGTAAGGGCCTTCCCACTTTGGTGCTAATTTCCCGTCAGCAGGATTGATTGTATTTTGGAATGCTTTTCTCAATACCATATCCCCCACTTGGAATTTCCTTATTCTGACATTTTTGTTGTAAGCACCTGTTTTGGTCAAAAATCACACAAGGATAATGCAACCAAACTTTATGTAAATGGGGTATGATGCTTGGTTTGTAGAAAAAGTAAAGGATCACTTCAATGTGCAATATGCAAAGACACGATGATTTATACGAGGAAAAAGCCCTTGATCAATGTATGATCTCCGGCATAAAAAACCTCGGGTGATGGCAATTACCGATCACCAAACTTCAATATAAGAAAAATGGTTACAACTTTGGATGATAATGAGCTGAGTACAAGGATCACTATAGTTTCGAGTGTCTAAGCGTGTGAGAGTTGTGTTGTGTGTTCTTCCGAATGAGGAAGAGTGTTATATATACAAGTGTAGGTGACCTATTTTAGGTAAAAAGACTAATAATCAGCTCATTACCCCTTTAGAAATAAAAGTAAATCTAGCCTAAATTATCGCCCTTAAATCATGCCATGTTTCCATATCCTTCACAACGTCCATCTCCGATTAAGCACATGCCATAGTTGTAAAGACGTGTCCTTTAATTGTGATGCTTAAGAGCGGATCCTGCTATATGTCCTGCAAAACAATCATTAAATTCAACGAAAGCAACTGTTAGCATGAGGATCCTATGATGGTCCGTGATCCTGATCCTGGAACTCTGCTGAGGATCACTATCTGTCAAAGAAACAAGGATCACTGGTTAGGATCACATGTGAGGATCACGTATTGTAAAAATCCAGCCCTAACAATTGCCCCCAAAATATAATGAGTTCATTGTAAATTAACGAGTTATATTTTGTTCTGATCTTATCTTCAACGGACAACTCGGGTAACTAGCCGTTATAACCGGACTAGCCGTTGCGATCATTACGTCACTGAAGTGACATCCCTGCAAATCATGATTATAAATAGGAGATAGGGTAAGGATCGATTTGCATTTAAATTCAGGATATACTCCCTTTATAATCTCCACCGAAGATTGATCAGGTATTCTCTTTCTTTCTTCCTTTTCCTGCTCTGTTTTTTTTCTGCTCTTGCTCTGTTTTTGTTTCGCCACAAGTATGTTGCTTCGAAATTCTCCCCATAAGGATCACGAGAAGAGTAGTCCCTTGAAAAGCCAAGGGATCATTAAGGACTCTCCTACGGAGAGATGCTGCTTTACCGATGCTCATGTAGATAGGATTCGTCATTGCTTTCCGGCGAATGCTGTTTTCAAATCCTTCACATCCACTGCTTTGAGTGACTTTGTTTCAGACGCCTGGGTGGTCTTTCCTGCAACTCCGTTTACCATAGGATATTCGTATCCTTTTCCGGCCTTCACCCAATCTTTCTTTTCTTTGACCGGCATATCTTATATCCAAGCTATGCCGATGATCTGGAGGGTCTTGTATACCTTCGAGAGGATCATCGAGCATGAGGGGATTGATTTAGGGATGGCAGAGCTGGCCGAGCTTTATGATCTTACCACGTTTGGTTCTCATCGATACTTGCTGAAACGGAAGGCCGGGGAGGATCACCCTGTTCTAAAGGTTACCAAAAATGATACAAACTGGAAGCGTCGTTTCTTCTTTGTGAGGAGGGATACCCTCCCTAATGGGAAGGATCTGCCCAAGGAGTGGGCCACCCATGGTAGGATATAGGATCCTGGAAGGATCACCATCAGACTTGTCTCTTATGATGAGGATCACTAATGTCTTTCTTTGTTTTTTGTTTATTGTGCAACTATCTCCATTGCTTATCTCAAGTTAACCCCTGCTGCCAGAGAGAGGGTCTTAGCTTTCAAGAAGCTTGATCCTGAAATCAGAAGTTTTCAAGTCACCGTCCAAGATTCACAAGAAGTATCCTCCGCATCTGCCACTATGTCAAGTAAGTATCCTTATTAAAAAGTAAGTTATATGTAAGACTGTTTAGTTAGTAAGGGAACTTATCTTGTTTTGATTGTGTAGGCGCTGGGAAATCTGCTAAGTCTGCCAAATCTGCCTCCAAGTTCGGGATTGATGAACTTGTCAATGTCAAGTCTTCAAGAAAGAAGACTTCTGTTGCCAGTCCCTCTGCTTCGGCCCCTAAAGCACCTGTTAGGGGTAAGGGGAAGAAGAGAAAGACTTCTGAGGATCTCCAAGGATTTCCCCTGATCTGCCAACAGTTTCTCGACTATGTCAATGAGGTAAGGATCATTGCCCCTGTTGGTTATCCTTCACGAGTATCCTGCTTGTGTATTCTGCTTGTATATCCTGCTTCTTTGAGGATCACCTGATCCTGAACTTACCCTTTTTTTTTCTTTTTTGCAGAAACTTGCTGAGATTGAGACCTACCTTGGCCATGTCGAGGATCAGGAAAGCCAAATCGCCGACCTCCAACAAATGGGCGTGTTAAAGGATCTCAAGATAGCCGATCTTGAGAAGGAACTCCGGGCTACAAAGGATGAGGCTGCTCAAAGGCTAATTGACATGGGTGGCGAGAAGCAGGAGATCATCCAGGATGCCAAGGTCTCTGCTGCAACTGCTATGTACAAGATACAACTACAAATGGCTGCGGAGGCTCAGGATCCTGCCTTTGACAAGAGCTTATGGGACGTGGAGGGTTGGAAAGCAAGATTGGCAGAGCTGGAGGATGAGGACGAAGCAGAGGAGATCCCAATGCTGGAGGCGGTGATGCTGACAAGGATCAGGGTGGAGAAGCTGGTGGTGATGGAGCAGCAAAGGTGTGAGCTGCTGGATTGGGCGATGATGGATATTTCGAGACTAGGCCGGAGCCCAATTTTTTTGAGTTTGGTAGTGGTTTGTTTGTGGTTGTTGATGTTTGAAACAATTATGGTTTGTAACTTGAACAATAGTTGTTAGGGTTAAGGATCATGGATCCTCTGGACAATAGGTAGGATTACAAAAGGTGGAGGGATCCTCTGTTTGGGGGATGAAGCCTTTGTGATCCTGCCGCTTTTAATTTCCTGCACCTGCTAAGACCGCATAGACAATGGACACCCTTTGCCAACCCATGTGGACGGGCCACGTTTTGCTGGTAGAAACGTGGGTTGGCAATTTTGACAACTTTTTGAAAGGGTCTAGGATCCTTTTGTTAATAAAATAACCTTAATCTTTCTGGCTTATCTCGTGTTGTTATCCTTTATTTATCCTCTTTATTTTCCAGTTGTTTTAGAAATATATTTGTTAGAGTAACAAGAGTTGAGCAAACCATGTTTAATAAATTTAGGATATGATCCTAGATCAAATATCCTATCATTGAAAATTTTCAAGGATCATAGTTTTAGTTGTCAAAGTGTAGGGGTTGGTTAGTATAATCAAAATAGTCAAGGATCATACCTGAGGATCCAAGTTAGGATCCTAACCTTTAATCAAGATAACCATAAGTGAAATTTTAATGGATGATAAGGATCAAGGATCCTTATTTGTTAATCTTCGAGAACCTGAAAAATGGAACATATCTTGGGACTAAGCCAATGTAAAAGATAAATTAGTACCTGGGGACATGCCCAAAGGATAACTGGGGATGATCCCAAAGGATCACTGGGGACAAGCCCAAAGGATAACTGGGGACAAGCCCAAAGGATAACTGGGGACAAGCCCGAAGGATAACTGGGGACAAGCCCAAAGGATCCTATGTAAACTGGAGTATGGCCCTTACTGGCGACTATCCAAACTTAGTGACATGAAAATGTCAAAACCTTAGCTAACGTGAAAACGTTAGAAACCTTATGAACGGATGTATGGTACGTCTACCATTATACGTAGGATCCTGGGTATAGCCAGTACGATGAGGTTGTCAGCCCCGGAAGTGGGTACTGGTCCCAAAGACGTGAACTATATCAGGATCATCGTGCGCTGCTGGCGGAAACTGGGGATAATCCCAAGGATAACTGGGGTTAGACCCAAGGATCTGTGTTGCTTTTGAAGATCTTTGACGATATGCTGTAGATACCTGAACTATCATAACTCAAATGGTTCGTGAGAAGAGGATGAAGGATACAGGATCCTTATCCTTTGGTAAAAAGTAAGGAAATGTAATAGTTTTAAGATAAGGACATTACCAGAGTAAGGATCACTGATATCACCGGGATCCTTTGAGGATACTTCAATATAAGGATCACATGTTTGAAGGATCACGTTCACATAAAGTATCTCTTTAAGTGAACAGCATTCCAGGCTCTTGGTAATAAGTTTCCTTCCATGGTTAGCAATCTGTATGCCCCCTTTCCTGCTTCAGCTTCAATCAAGTAAGGGCCTTCCCACTTTGGTGCTAACTTTCCGTCAGCAGGATTAATAGTGTTTTGGAATGTTTTTCTCAACACCATATCACCGACTTGGAACTTCCTTATCCTAACATTTTTGTTGTAAGCACCAGCCATTCTTTGTTGGTAGCTTGCCATCCTTATCCTAGCCAGGTCCCTGATTTCCTCAATAGTATCCAAATCCTGAGCCAGGATTGTAGCATTCTCTTCAGGATCACGAGCACTTGTTCTAGCGGTTGGGATCACCATCTCTGTTGGGATCACTGCTTCTGCCCCAAATACTAAAGAAAAAGGTGTTTGACCAGTGGCATTCTTGGGAGTTGTCCTGTCAGCCCATAGCACATAAGGTAACTCCTCTGCCCATTTTCCCTTCTTGGATCCTAGCTTCTTCTTCAGATTGTTGATGATGATCTTGTTGGATGATTCTGCTTGGCCATTGGCCTGTGGATGAACTGGTGTTGATGTTATCATCTTGATTCCCCAACTGTCACAAAAGTTAGTAGTTCTGCTTCCAATGAATTGGGAACCATTATCACATACAATTTCAGAGGGAATGCCAAATCTAGTTATAATGTTTCTTTTGATAAAGGATACAACTTCTTTTTCTCTGACTTGAGCAAAAGCTTCAGCCTCTATCCACTTAGAGAAGTAGTCAGTCATGGCAAGCATAAATACTTTTCCACCAGGTGCTTTAGGGAGCTTGCCAACTATGTCCATCCCCCATCTCATGAATGGCCAAGAGGATGGTATGGGGTGTAGCAATTCAGCTGGTTGATGAAGGATATTGCTGTGTCTTTGACAAGGATCACATTTCCTAGCATATTCTACAGCATCCCTTTTCATGGTTGGCCAGTAGTATCCTGTTCTAAGGATCCTTGAGAACAATGCCCTGCCCCCAGTGTGGTTTCCACAATCTCCTTCATGGAAGTCTCTCAACACTTCTTTAATTTCAGGATCCTCGATACATCTTAAATATGGTCCTGCAAGAGATCGTTTATATAGCACATTATTTAAGATTGTGTATTGAGATATCTTAATTCTGAAGGCTCTAGGATTTTCTCCCATCGGAATCTCCCCGTTTTGCAAGTATCTCATGATTGGTGAGATCCATGATCCTGCATAAGATTGATCTTCTTCACTAGGGATTACCGCAGTATCCTCTTCTATTTCCATGGCCACCTGACTTTCAATAGCAGGAGCCAGGATATGGATGATAGTGTTAGGGCTGGATTTTTACAATACATGATCCTCACATGTGATCCTAACCAGTGATCCTTGTTTCTTTGGCAGATAGTGATCCTCAGCAGACTCCCAGGATCAGGATCACGGACCATCATAGGATCCTCATGCTAACAGTTGCTTTCGTTGAATTTAATGTTGTTTTGCAGGAATGACTAGCAGGATCCGCTCTTAGCATCACAATTAAAGGACACGTCTTCACAACTATGGCATGTGCTTAATCGGAGATGGACGTTGTGAAGGATATGGAAACTTGGCATGATTTAAGGGCGATAATTTAGGCTAGATTTACTTTTATTTCTAAAGGGGTAATGAGCTGATTATTAGTCTTTTTACCTAAAATAGGTCACCTACACTTGTATATATAACACTCTTCCTCATTCGGAAGAACACACAACACAATTCTCACACGCTTAGACACTCGAAACTATAGTGATCCTTGTACTCAGCTCATTATCATCCGAAGTTGTAACTATATTTTACTTATATTGAAGTTGGTGATCGGTAGTTGCCATCACCCGAGGTTTTTTATGCCGGAGATCATACATTGATCAAGGGCTTTTTCCTCGTATAAATCATTGTGTCTTTGCATATTTCTCATAAAAGTGATCCTTTACTTTTATAATTAACCAAGCATCATACCCCGTTTACATAAAGTTTGGTTACATTATCCTTGTGTGATTTTTGACCAAAACAGTTTGGCGCCTACCGTGGGGCAATTGGTGCTTCATTCATAAGAAAACCTTTTGTTCGAAATCATTTCAAAGAATTACATGGATTCATCATTGAAAAACATGTCCACGACAATGTCTGCAGTCACCTCGTCCCAGAACATTCTGCCTCCACCACCGGCAGGATCCCAGAAGAATGCTGAGAAGAGACAAACTCCTACTAATTCTAAAACTCCATCTCCTTCTGCTATGAATTCTTATATTCCCAGTACTAGCGATGTATTTACTTTGATTTTGCAGATGAAGGATCGTATGCAGCGGCAGGATGAAACTAATGAAAGGATCCTCAGGGAAATTGGAGATCTCAAAAGACAAAGGAGAACGGCAGAGGATCATTCCCCACTGATGCCCAAATCCTTGACCTTTGATACTCCAATAATCACTTCTCAGCCATCGGAAATTCCAGACGTGCAAATTATTGGAGAATCAAGAGGATTGCACCTCGGATCAACAACAATGACTCAGACATCAGGCTCACACTTTCAGCTGGCAGGATCCTATCCCCAGCATATGGGATCCTTCATGAAATCAGGAGCCTACCCGGGAGCGCAGCAGTTTCAAGGATCCTACTTTGTTCCAGGATCATCCCAGGTTCAAGGATCCTCCTTCGTTCCAGGATCATTTCAGATACCAGGATCCTTCCAAATGCCAGGATCCCTAAAAAGTTTGCAAACAGGAAGTCTAGATGTCCATCAAGGGGACTTCATTCCAATGCAGACCATTGCTTCCACTGGTCCCTCCGTTACCCCCGAATCCCAGCAATATGGATTCACTAACTTGAACTCAATGGGAGGTAACACTTTAAATAATCATCTTACTACTAACCATGGATTCATGCAGGATACAGGTGTCAATCATGCTATGGCCAGAGAATTGCAGAAGCTAAAAGATATGATCTCAAGTGTTCCAGGGGTAGTCAAGCCTATCCCAGAGATTGCAGATGGAAGCCACAAGGTATCTCGCTTTGCACCACCAATTTGTGATGCAGAGGTACCCAAAAGGTTTCATATCCCTACTATGAAGCTGTATGATGGTACAACGGATCCAGAGGAGCACATAGCACAATACAGGGAGAGGATGGAGATCAATCCTATCCCAGAAAAGCTGAAGGAAGCATGCCTATGTAAAGGATTTGGATCCACTCTTACTGGATCAGCTCTTAAGTGGCTGCTAAGTCTTCCCCCTTACTCTATTACTTCATTTGCTAATTTAGTTAATTTATTCAATAACCAATTCTCTTGTAGTAGAAAATTTGAAAGATTAACCAGTGATTTATATAAAGTAACTCAAAGTCATAATGAATCATTAAGGGATTACATAACTAAATTTAGTAAAGAATCCTTGGACATTCCCAACTTGGATATGGCTACGGCTGTTGAAGCCTTCAAAATGGGACTGCTTAAGGATTCATTATTCTATGATGATCTTGTTATGACACCATGCAGGAACCTAGATGAAGTAAGAACTCGGGCACTCAGGTTCATCCGGCTAGAGGATGACAAGAGGATCCAGGAGAGACAAGTAGGATCCTCAAAACAGGAGAAGCAAGGATCCTCCTTCAAGAACAACAAATTCAAATCCTACCATAGAAATGAGAACCAGAATGTGCATGCTATTGACCAAGAAGAGGATGATGAAGATTATCCTCCAATCTCAGAATATTGTTTTTCCGTTGATAATCATGAACTAATCCTTGCAATGCAGAATCTAGGTGAAAAAGCTAGGTGGCCCAGGAAGAATGATAAACCATCCGGGACTAAAGACAAGTCAAAATGGTGTGCATACCATGAGGATTTCGGGCATCTAACTGAAGAATGCATAGCTTTAAGAAAAGAGATTGGGTGTCTGTTAAGCAAGGGGCACCTGAAAGAATTGTTAGGAAGAAAAAAGCAAAGGACTCAGGATCCTGAAAGGATCCCTGAGAAGGCTCCAGCACCTCCGGCAAATGTACAAGTGATCAACTTTATTTCCGGAGGATCAGACATCTGTGGTACATCCTTCTCGGCGGCCAAAAGGCATGCAAAGAAGTCAAAAATGGATAATGGAGAAAGACCTATTAGAACATCAAGTGTCTCAGAGGGGAAGATGATAACGTTTGATGAGGATGATCGCATTAACATTCAGGATCCTCATCATGATAGTTTAGTTATTACTCTCTTTATCTCTAACCATTTTGTCCGCAGGATCCTTATCGATGGAGGAAGCTCAGTAAACATTATCCAGCTTGATGTTCTGAAGAAAATGGGTATCCCAGAATCAGACATCACACCAAGATCCTCCGTGCTTGTAGGATTCAGTGGAGAAACGAAGAAAACTCTGGGGGACATCAAACTCCCAATCTACGTGGAAGGATTACATAATTATAAAAAATTTTGCGTTATTGACTGTTTATCTTGTTGCAATGTTATCCTTGGCAGGCCCTGGATACATGATATGAAAGCAGTCCCATCCACCTACCATCAATGTGTGAAGCTCCCTAGCCCATGGGGAATAATCAAGATCGACAGTGATCAGCAGGAGGCTAAGGATTGTTATACCTCATCCATGAAGCCAACCTCGAAGCCAAGGGAGCAATAGCAATTACAGTATCCTCCGAGGAATGTCTTGGAGGCAAGGGAACAAGATGTGGACGAAATCCTCTTGGATCCTAGTGATCCTGAATCAAAAATCTATATCGGATCAGGGATCCTTGGCAAGATGAAAGAAGACTTAATATCCTTCCTCAAAAGAAGAAAATCTACCTTTGCTTGGAAACATGAAGATATGACAGGTATATCTAAGGATATTATTACTCACAAACTTGGCATTGACAGGTCTATCAAACCAATCCATCAAAAAAGGAGGAAGTTTGCACCAGAAAGGAATGCCATTATCCAAGAAGAAGTAGAGAGACTACTTCGAGCAGGTATGATCAAAGAGGTAAAATATCCAAAATGGTTAGCCAATGTGGTCGTTGTCCAAAAGAAAAACGGAAAGTGGAGGGTATGTGTCGATTCCACTGATTTAAATAAGGCATGTCCCAAGGATCCTTTCCCATTACCCCACATTGACTCCATGGTGGATGCAACAGCGGGGCATGAACTGTTAACCTTTATGGATGCATCATCTGGATTCCAACAAATTCAGATGGAACCATCTGACCAAGAGGATATAGCCTTTATGACCCCAACAGGTTTGTATTGTTATATTGCCATGCCTTTTGGATTAAGAAATGCAGGTGCAACATATCAAAGGCTGGTGAATATGATGTTCAAAGATCAAATTGGACAAACTATGGAAGTATACATAGATGATATGGTAGTCAAATCAAAGAAAGCTGAGGATCACCTAAGGGATTTGGAGGAAGCATTTGATATCCTTGATAATTACAACATGAAGCTTAATCCTTCAAAGTGCCACTTTGGTGTTAAGGCAGGTAAATTCCTAGGATATATGGTAACCCAGAGGGGCATTGAGGCAAGTCCGGAGCAAATTAAAGCACTAGTAAACATCAAGTCCCCTGCCAATGCTAAGGATGTGCAAAGGCTAACAGGCAGGATAGCAGCTCTGAACAGGTTCATATCAAAATCCTCAGAAAAATGTAAAGAATTTTACGATATCCTAAGGAAGAACAAGAAGTTTGAATGGACTGAGAAACATGAGAATGCTTTACAAGCCCTTAAAGAATATATGTCCTCAGCACCAGCATTATCAAAGCCCGAAAAAGGAGATGTGTTATCCTTATATTTGGCGGTATCCTCAACCGCTGTAAGTGCTGTCCTTGTTAAGGATCACGAAGGTACACAATATCCTATCTACTATGTAAGTAAGAGTTTACTTGATGCCGAATCCAGGTACTCACACCTCGAAAAACTTATTCTTGCATTAATCATGGCATCAACTAAGCTAAGGCATTATTTTGAAACCCATACTATTGTTGTTAGAACTAACTTTCCAATTAAGAATGTCCTCAGGAAACTAGAGATGTCAGGAAGAATGGCTAAGTGGGCAGTAAAGCTTAGTGCCCATGATATAAGATATGAGCCAAGAACAGCCATTAAATCCCAAGCACTAGCTGACTTTGTGGCTGATTTCAGTAGTGATCTACAAAAAGAAGCAGAATTGGAAGTCCAACAGCTGGATGAGACCAAGGATCCTTGGATACTACACACTGATGGATCCTCAAATGTCAAGGGCACAGGGCTCGGGATACTACTAAAATCGCCACAGGGGGACATAATACCCCACTCCATAGCCTGTGAGTTCCAAGCAACTAACAATGAGGCTGAATATGAAGCCTTAATTGCTGGCTTGCAAATTGCTAAGGATATGGGGGTAAAATATCTTAGAGTATATGTAGACTCATTATTGATCACCAATCACTTTAATGGATCCTATGCTTTTAAAGGTGAAAAACTAACCAAATATTTAGAGATAGTCAAAGAATTGGCACTCTCTTTTGTTTCTTTCAGCTTAACACAGGTACCAAGGGAGGATAACACGGAAGCTGATGCATTGGCCAACTTAGGATCATCCTTAAAGATTCCAGAAGATATAAGTATCCCTATCATCCATATCCTGGCTCCTGCTATTGAAAATCAGGTAGCCATGGAAATAGAAGAGGATACTGCAGTAATCCCTAGTGAGGAAGCTCAATCTTATGCAGGATCATGGATCTCACCAATCATAAGATACTTGCAATACAGGGAGATTCCGATGGGAGAAAATCCTAGAGCCTTCAGGATTAAGGTATCTCAATTCACAATCTTAAATAATGTATTGTATAAACGATCTCTTGCAGGACCATATTTAAGATGTATCGAAGATCCTGAAATTGAAGAAGTATTGAGAGACTTCCATGAAGGAGATTGTGGAAACCACACTGGGGGCAGGGCATTGTTCTCAAGGATCCTTAGAACAGGATACTACTGGCCAACCATGAAAAGGGATGCTGTAGAATATGCTAGGAAATGTGATCCTTGTCAAAGACACAGCAATATCCTTCATCAACCAGCTGAACTGCTACACCCTATACCATCCTCTTGGCCATTCATGAGATGGGGGATGGATATAGTTGGCAAGCTCCCTAAAGCACCTGGTGGAAAAGTATTTATGCTTGCCATGACTGACTACTCCTCTAAGTGGATAGAAGCTGAAGCTTTTGCTCAAGTCAGAGAAAAAGAAGTTATATCCTTTATCAAAAGAAACATTATAACTAGATTTGGCATTCCCTCTGAAATTGTATGTGATAATGGTTCCCAATTCATTGGAAGCATAACTACTAACTTTTGTGACAGTTGGGGAATCAAGATGATAACATCAACACCAGTTCATCCACAGGCCAATGGCCAAGCAGAATCATCCAACAAGATCATCATCAACAATCTGAAGAAGAAGAAGCTAGGATCCAAAAAGGGAAAATGGGCAGAGGAGTTACCTTATGTGCTATGGGCTGATAGAACAACTCCCAAGAATGCCACTGGTCAAACACCTTTTTCTTTAGTATTTGGGGCAGAAGCAGTGATCCCAACAGAGATGGTGATCCCAACTACTAGAACAAGTGCTCGTGATCCTGAAGAAAATGCTGCAATCCTGGCTCAGGATTTGGATACTATTGAGGAAATCAGGGATCTGGCTAGGATAAGGATGGCAAGCTACCAACAAAGAATGGCTGGTGCTTACAACAAAAATGTTAGGATAAGGAAGTTCCAAGTCGGAGATATGGTGTTGAGAAAAACATTCCAAAACACTATTAATCCTGCTGACGGGAAGTTAGCACCAAAGTGGGAAGGCCCTTACTTGATTGAAGCTGAAGCAGGAAAGGGGGCATACAGATTGCTAACTATGGAAGGAAACTTGTTACCAAGAGCCTGGAATGCTGTTCACTTAAAGAGATACTTTATGTGAACATGATCCTTCAAGCATGTGATCCTTACATTGAAGTATCCTCAAAGAATCCCGGTGATGTCAGTGATCCTTACTCTGGTAATGTCCTTATCTTAAAACTATTACATTTCCTTACTTTTTACCAAAGGATAAGGATCCTGTATCCTTCATCCTCTTCTCACGAACCATTTGAGTTATGATAGTTCAGGTATCTACAGCATATCGTCAAGGATCTTCAAAAGCAACGCAGATCCTTGGGCTTGTCCCCAGTTATCCTTGGGATTATCCCCAGTTTCCGCCAGCAGCGCACGATGATCCTGATATAGTTCACGTCTTTGGGACCAGTACCCACTTCCGGGGCTGACAACCTCATCGTACTGGCTATACCCAGGATCCTCCGTATAATGGTAGACGTACCATACATCCGTTCCTAAGGTTTCTAACGTTTTCACGTTAGCTAAGGTTTTGACATTTTCATGTCACTAAGTTTGGATAGTCGCCAGTAAGGGCCATACTCCAGTTTACATACGATCCTTTGGGCTTGTCCCCAGTTATCCTTTGGGCTTGTCCCCAGTGATCCTTTGGGATCATCCCCAGTGATCCTATGGGCTTGTCCCCAGTTATCCTTTGGGCTTGTCCCCAGTGATCCTTTGGGATCATCCCCAGTGATCCTATGGGCTTGTTCCCAGTTATCCTTTGGGCTTGTCCCCAGTTACTAACTTATCTTTTATATTGGCTTAGTCCCAAGTTATATTCCATTTTTTCAGGTTTTCGAAGTTAAAAGGATCCTTAATCCTTATTATCCATTAAAGTTTTACTTATGGTTATCCCGATTAAAGGTTAGGATCCTAACTTGGATCCTCATGTATGATCCTTAACTATTTTTAATTTCATTATTCATTTGAATAACCTTTAGACCTTGACAACTGAACCTATGATCCTTAAAATAAACTACCTTGAAAATTTTCGATTATAGGATATTTGATCCAGGATTATATCCTAAATTTCTTAAACATAATTCGCTCAACTTTTCTTACTCAAACAAACATGTGTCAAAACAATTGAAAATAAAAAGGATAATAACACAAGATAAGCGACAAAAGTTTAAGATTTTATTTATTAACGAAAGGATTAACCCTTCAAAAGTTGTCAAAATTGCCAACCCACATTTCTACCAGCAAAACGTGGCCCGTCCACATGGGTTGGCAAATGGTGTCCATTGTCTGTGCGGTCTTAGCATGTGCAGGAAATTAAAAGCGGCAGGATCACAAAGGCTTCATCCCCCAAACAGAGGATCCCTCCACCTTTTGTAATCCTACCTATTGTCCAAAGGATCCAGGATCCTTAACCCTAAAAACTATTGTTCAAAGATTACAGACCATCAATTGTTTCAAATACCACAACCACAAACCACTACCAAGCTTAAAAAATTGGGCTCCGGCCTAGTCACAAATATCCATCATCGCCCAATCATGCAGTTTACACCTTTGCTGCTCCATCACCACCAGCTTCTCCGCCCTGATCCTTGTCAGCATCACCACCCTCCAACATTGGGATATCCTCAGCTTCATCCTCGTCCTCCAGTTCCGCCAGTCTTGCCTTCCAACCCTCAACATCCCATGTGCTTTTGTCAAAGGCAGGATCCTGAGCCTCCGCAGCCATCTGTAGTTGTATCTTGTACATAGCAATTGCTGCAGAAACCTTGGCATCCTGGGTGATCTCCTGCTTCTCGCCATCCATGTCAATCAGCCTTTGAGCAGCCTCATCCTTTGTAGCCCGGAGTTCCTTCTCAAGATCTGCAATCTTGAGATCCTTCAACACGCCCATTTGTTGGAGGTCAGCGATTTGGCTTTCCTGATCCTCGACATGTCCAAGATAGGTCTCGATCTCAGCAAGTTTCTGCAAAAGAGAAATAAGGTAGATTCAGGATCAGGTGATCCACAAAAAAGCAGGATATGCAAGCAGGATATTCAAGAAGGATAACCAACAGGGGCAGTGATCCTTACCTCATTAACATAGTCGAGAAACTGTTGGCGAAGCAGAGGAAATCCATGGAGATCTTCAGAAGGCTTCCTCTTCTTTCCCTTACCCTTAATGGGTGCTTTAGGGGCTGAAGCGGAGGGACTGGCAGCAGAAGTCTTCCTCCTCGAAGACTTGACGTTGGCGAGATCATCTATCCCAAACTTGGAGGCAGACTTGGCAGATTTGGCAGACTTTCCAGCGCCTACACAATCAAAAAACAAGATAAGTTCCCTTATTAATCAAACAATCTCACATATAACTTACTTTTTACAAGGATACTTACTTGACCTAGTGGCAGATGCGGAGGATACTTCTTGTGAATCTTGGACGGTGACTTGGAAACTTCTAACCTCAGGATCAAGCTTTTTAAAGGCTAAAACTCTTTCTCTTGCGGCAGGCGTTAACTTAAGATGAGCAATGGATATAGCTGCACAAAAGATAAAAAGGACATTAGTGATCCTCATCATAAGAGACAAGTCTGATAGTGATCCTTCGAGGATCCTCTATCCTACCATGAGTGGCCCACTCCTTGGGCAGATCCTTCCCATAAGGGATGGTATCCCTTCTGACAAAGAAGAAGCGTCGCTTCCAATTTGTATCATTTTTTGTAACCTTAAAAACAGGGTGATCCTCCCCAGCTTTCCGTTTCAACAAATATCGAAAAGAGCCAAACGAGGTAAGATCATAAAGCTCGGCCAACTCCGCCATCCCTAGGTCAATCCCTTTCTGCTCGATGATCCTCTCGAAGGTATACAGAACCCTCCAGATCATCGGCATAGCTTGGATATAAGAGATGCCGGTTAAGGAAAAGAAAGATTGGGTGAAGGCTGGAAAAGGATACGAATATCCTATGGAGAACGGAGTTGCAGGAAAAGCCACCCAGGTGTCGGAGATAAAATCACTTAGGGCGATAGGAGAAAAAGATTTAAAGACGGTATCCGCCAGAAAACAGTAACGGATCCTATCAATGAGAGCATCGGTGTAACAGCATCTCTCAGTAGGAGAGTCCTTGATGATCCCTTGGCTTTTTAGGGAACTACTCTTCTTGTGATCCTTATGAGGAGAATTTCGGAGCAACATCCTAGCGGGAGAATAGAAACAGGGGAGTAGAAAACAGAGTAATAGAAGAAAGAAAGAGAAGATAAGGGAAGGGAATACCTGATCAACCTTCGGTGGAGATTATAAAGGGAAGATATCTTGAATTTAAATGAGGATCGATCCCAACCCTATCTCCTATTTATAATCATGATTTGCAGGGATGTCACTTCAGTGACGTAATGATCGCAACGGCTAGTCCGGTTGTAACGGCTAGTTATTCGGAGTTGCCCGTTGGAGATAAGATCAAAACAAAATATAACTCGTTAATTTACAATAAACTCCTTATATTTTGGGGGCAATTGTTAGGGCTGGATTTTTACAATACATGATCCTCACATGTGATCCTAACCAGTGATCCTTGTTTCTTTGGCAGATAGTGATCCTCAGCAGACTCCCAGGATCAGGATCACGGACCATCATAGGATCCTCATGCTAACAGTTGCTTTCGTTGAATTTAATGTTGTTTTGCAGGAATGACTAGCAGGATCCGCTCTTAGCATCACAATTAAAGGACACGTCTTCACAACTATGGCATGTGCTTAATCGGAGATGGACGTTGTGAAGGATATGGAAACTTGGCATGATTTAAGGGCGATAATTTAGGCTAGATTTACTTTTATTTCTAAAGGGGTAATGAGCTGATTATTAGTCTTTTTACCTAAAATAGGTCACCTACACTTGTATATATAACACTCTTCCTCATTCGGAAGAACACACAACACAATTCTCACACGCTTAGACACTCGAAACTATAGTTATCCTTGTACTCAGCTCATTATCATCCGAAGTTGTAACTATATTTTTCTTATATTGAAGTTGGTGATCGGTAGTTGCCATCACCCGAGGTTTTTTATGCCGGAGATCATACATTGATCAAGGGCTTTTTCCTCGTATAAATCATTGTGTCTTTGCATATTTCTCATAAAAGTGATCCTTTACTTTTATAATTAACCAAGCATCATACCCCGTTTACATAAAGTTTGGTTACATTATCCTTGTGTGATTTTTGACCAAAACAGATAGGGATACTTATATCTTCTGGAATCTTTAAGGATGATCCTAGGTTGGCCAATGCATCAGCTTCCGTGTTATCCTCCCTTGGTACCTGTGTTAAGCTGAAAGAAACAAAAGAAAGTGCCAATTTTTTGACTACCTCTAAATATTTGGTTAGTTTTTCACCTTTAACAGCATAGGATCCATTAAAGTGATTGGTGATCAATAATGAGTCTACATATACTTTAAGATATTTCACCCCCATATCCTTAGCAATTTGCAAGCCAGAAATTAAGGCTTCATATTCAGCCTCATTGTTAGTTGCTTGAAACTCACAGGCTATGGAGTGGGGTATTATGTCCCCCTGTGGCGATTTTAGTAGTATCCCGAGCCCTGTGCCCTTGACATTTGAGGATCCATCAGTGTGTAGTATCCAAGGATCCTTGGTCTCATCCAGCTGCTGGACTTCCAATTCTGCTTCTTTTTGTAGATCACTACTGAAATCAGCCACAAAATCAGCTAATGCTTGGGATTTAATGGCTGTTCTTGGCTCATATCTTATATCATGGGCACTAAGCTTTACTGCCCACTTAGCCATTCTTCCTGACATCTCTGGTTTCCTGAGGACATTCTTAATTGGAAAGTTAGTTTTAACAACAATAGTATGGGTTTCAAAATAATGCCTTAACTTAGTTGATGCCATGATTAATGCAAGAATAAGTTTTTCGAGGTGTGAGTACCTGGATTCGGCATCAAGTAAACTCTTACTTACATAGTAGATAGGATATTGTGTACCTTCATGATCCTTAACAAGGACAGCACTTACAGCGGTTGAGGATACCGCCAAATATAAGGATAACACATCTCCTTTTTCAGGCTTTGTTAATGCTGGTGCTGAGGACATATATTCTTTAAGGGCTTGCAAAGCATTCTCATGTTTCTCAGTCCATTCAAACTTCTTGTTCTTCCTTAGGATATCGTAAAATTCTTTACATTTTTCTGAGGATTTTGATATGAACCTGTTCAGAGCTGCTATCCTGCCTGTTAGCCTTTGCACATCCTTAGCATTGGTAGGGGACTTGATGTTCACTAGTGCTTTAATTTGCTCCGGACTTGCTTCAATGCCCCTCTGAGTTACCATATATCCTAAGAATTTACCTGCCTTAACGCCAAAGTGGCATTTTGAAGGATTAAGCTTCATGTTATAATTATCAAGGATATCAAATGCTTCTTCCAAATCCCTGGCCATAGCATGATTGACACCTGTATCCTGCATGAATCCATGGTTAGTGGTAAGATAATTATTTAAAGTGTTACCTCCCATTGAGTTCAAGTTAGTGAATCCATATTGCTGGGATTCGGGGATAACGGAGGGACCAGTGGAAGCAATGGTCTGCATTGGAATGAAGTCCCCTTGATGGACATCTAGACTTCCTGTTTGCAAACTTTTTAGGGATCCTAGCATCTGGAAGGATCCTGGTATCTGGAAGGATCCTGGTATCTGGGATGATCCTGGAACGAAGGAGGATCCTTGAACCTGGGATGATCCTGGAACAAAGGAGGATCCTTGACCCTGGGATGATCCTGGAACAAAGTAGGATCCTTGAAACTGTTGTGCTCCCGGATAGGCTCCCGAATTCATGAAGGATCCCATATGCTGGGGGTAGGATCCTGTCGGCTGAAAGTGTGAGTCTAATGCCTGAGTCATTGCTGTCGATCTGTGGTGCAATCCTCTTGATTCTCCCATAATTTGCACGTCTGGAATTCCCGATGGCTGAGAAGTGATCATTGGAGTATCAAAGCTCAAGGATTTGGGCATCAGTGGGGAATGATCCTCTGCCGTTTTCTTTTGTCTTTTGAGATCTCCAATTTCCCTGAGGATCCTTTCATTAGTTTCATCTTGCCGCTGCATACGATCCTTCATATGCAAAATCAAAGTAAATACGTCACTAGTACTGGGAATATAAGAATTCATAGCAGAAGGAGATGGAGTTTTGGAGTTAGTAGAAGTTGGTCTCTTCTCAGCATTCTTCTGGGATCCTGCCGGTGGAGGAGGCAGAGTGTTCTGAGACGAGGTGACTGCAGACATCGCCGTGGACATGTTTTTCAATGATGAAGCCATGTAATTCTTTGAAATGATTTCGAACAGAAGGTTTTCTTATGAATGAAGCACCAATTGCCCCACGGTGGGCGCCAAACTGTTTTGGTCAAAAATCACACAAGGATAATGCAACCAAACTTTATGTAAATGGGGTATGATGCTTGGTTTGTAGAAAAAGTAAAGGATCACTTCAATGTGCAATATGCAAAGACACGATGATTTATACGAGGAAAAAGCCCTTGATCAATGTATGATCTCCGGCATAAAAAACCTCGGGTGATGGCAATTACCGATCACCAAACTTCAATATAAGAAAAATGGTTACAACTTTGGATGATAATGAGCTGAGTACAAGGATCACTATAGTTTCGAGTGTCTAAGCGTGTGAGAGTTGTGTTGTGTGTTCTTCCGAATGAGGAAGAGTGTTATATATACAAGTGTAGGTGACCTATTTTAGGTAAAAAGACTAATAATCAGCTCATTACCCCTTTAGAAATAAAAGTAAATCTAGCCTAAATTATCGCCCTTAAATCATGCCATGTTTCCATATCCTTCACAACGTCCATCTCCGATTAAGCACATGCCATAGTTGTAAAGACGTGTCCTTTAATTGTGATGCTTAAGAGCGGATCCTGCTATATGTCCTGCAAAACAATCATTAAATTCAACGAAAGCAACTGTTAGCATGAGGATCCTATGATGGTCCGTGATCCTGATCCTGGAACTCTGCTGAGGATCACTATCTGTCAAAGAAACAAGGATCACTGGTTAGGATCACATGTGAGGATCACGTATTGTAAAAATCCAGCCCTAACAGCACCAGCCATTCTTTGTTGGTAGCTCGCCATCCTTATCCTAGCTAGATCCCTGATTTCTTCAACAGTATCCAACTCTTGAGCCAGGTTTGCATCATTTTCCTCAGGATCACGGGTACTTGTTCTAGCAGTTGGAACTACCATCTCTGTTGGGATCACTGATTCTGCCCCAAACACCAAAGAGAAGGGTGTTTGACCAGTAGCATTCTTGGGAGTTGTCCTGTCAGCCCAAAGCACATAAGGCAATTCCTCTGCCCATTTCCCTTTCTTGGATCCAAGTTTCTTCTTCAGATTGTTGATGATGATCTTGTTGGATGATTCTGCTTGACCATTGGCTTGTGGGTGGACTGGTGTTGATGTTATCATCTTAATCCCCCAACTATCACAAAAGTTAGTAGTCCTGCTCCCAATAAATTGGGAACCATTATCACATACAATTTCAGAAGGAATACCAAATCTAGTCATAATGTTTCTCTTAATAAAGGATATAACTTCCTTCTCTCTGACTTGGGCAAAAGCTTCAGCCTCTATCCACTTGGAGAAGTAGTCAGTCATAGCAAGCATGAATACTTTTCCACCAGGTGCCTTAGGGAGCTTGCCAACTATATCCATCCCCCATCTCATGAATGGCCAAGAGGATGGTATAGGATGTAGAAATTCAGCCGGCTGATGAAGGATATTGCTGTGTCTTTGACAAGGATCACACTTCTTAGCTTACTCCACAGCATCCCTTTTCATAGTTGGCCAGTAGTATCCTGTCCTTAAGATCCTTGAGAACAATGCCCTGCCCCCAGTGTGGTTTCCACAATCTCCTTCATGGAAGTCTTTTAACACTTCTTGAACTTCAGGATCCTCGATACATCTTAAATATGGTCCTGCAAGAGATCGCTTATATAGCACATTATTTAAGATTGTGAATTGAGATACCTTAATCCTGAAAGCCCTAGGATTTTCTCCCATAGGAATTTCCCCGTGTTGTAAGTATCTCATGATTGGTGAGATCCATGATCCTGAATAAGATTGAGTATCCTCACTAGGGATCATTGCAGTATCCTCTTCTATTTCCATGGCCACCTGAGTTTCAATAGCAGGAGCCAGGATATGGATGATGGGGATACTTATATCCTCTGGGATCTTCAAAGATGATCCTAGATTGGCCAATGCATCAGCTTCTGTATTTTCCTCCCTTGGTACCTGTGTCAAACTGAAAGAAACAAAGGAGAGTGCCAATTCTTTGACTATCTCTAAATATTTGGTTAGTTTTTCACCTTTCACAGCATAGGATCCATTAAAGTGATTAGTGATTAACAACGAATCCACGTATACCTCAAGATACCTGATCCCCATATGCTTAGCAATTTGTAAGCCAGCGATTAAGGCTTCATATTCAGCCTCATTATTAGTGGCTTGGAACTCACAAGCTATGGAATGGGGTATTATGTCCCCCTATGGCGATTTTAGTAGTATACCAAGCCCTGTGCCTTTGACATTTGAGGATCCATCAGTATGTAGTATCCAAGGATCCTTGGTCTCATCCAGTTGCTGGACCTCCAATTCGGCTTCCTTTTGTAGATCACTACTGAAATCAGCCACAAAGTCTGCTAATGCTTGAGATTTGATGGCTGTTCTGGGCTCATATCTTATATCATGGGCACTAAGCTTTACTGCCCACTTAGCCATTCTTCCGGACATCTCTGGTTTCCTGAGGACATTCTTAATTGGAAAATTAGTTCTAACAACAATAACATGGGTTTCAAAATAATGTCTTAGTTTAGTAGATGCCATAATTAATGCAAGGATAAGTTTTTCAAGGTATGAATACCTGGATTCAGCATCAAGTAAACTCTTACTTACATAATAGACAGGATATTGTGTACCTTCATGATCCTTAATAAGGACCGCACTTACTGCTTTTGAGGATACCGCAAGGTATAAGGATAACACATCTCCTTTTTCTGGTTTCATCAATGCTGGAGCTGAGGACATGTATTCTTTGAGGGCTTGTAAAGCATTCTCATGCTTTTCAGTCCACTCAAATTTCTTGTTCTTTCTTAGGATATCATAGAATTCTTTACACCTTTCCGAGGATTTGGATATGAATCTGTTTAGAGCTGCTATCCTGCCTGTTAGCCTTTGCACATCCTTAGCGTTGGCAGGGGATTTGATATTCACCAATGCTCTGATTTGTTCCGGGCTTGCTTCAATGCCCCTCTGAGTTACCATATATCCTAAGAATTTGCCTGCTTTAACACCGAAGTGACATTTTGAAGGATTAAGCTTCATGTTATAATTATCAAGGATATCAAATGCTTCCTCCAAGTCCCTTAGGTGATCCTCAGCCTTCTTTGACTTTACCACCATATCGTCTATGTATACTTCCATAGTTTGTCCAATTTGATCTTTGAACATCATATTCACTAGCCTTTGATATGTTGCACCTGCATTTCTTAGTCCAAAAGGCATAGCAATATAACAATATAAACCGGTTGGGGTCATAAAAGCTGCATCCTCTTGGTCAGATGGCTCCATCTGAATTTGTTGGAATCCAGATGATGCATCCATAAAGGTTAACAGTTCATGCCCCGCCGTTGCATCCACCATGGAGTCAATGTGGGGTAATGGGAAAGGATCCTTGGGACATGCTTTATTCACATCAGTGAAATCGACACATACCCTCCACTTTCCGTTTTTCTTTTGAACAACAACCACATTGGCTAGCCATTTTGGATATTTTACCTCTCTAATCATACCTGCTCGAAGTAATTGTTTTGGTCAAAAATCACACAAGGATAATGCAACCAAACTCTAAGTAAACAGGGAATGATGCTTGGTTTGTTGAAAAAGTAAAGGATCACTTTAGTAAGAAATATGCAAGTGACACAAGGATTTATACGAGGAAAAAGCCTTTGATCAATGTATGATCTCCGGCATAAAAAACCTCGGGTGATGGCAACTACTGATCACCAAACTTCAATATATCAAAATATGGTTACAACTTCGGATGATAATGAGCTGAGTACAAGGATCACTATCGTAATGTGTGTCTAAGCGTGTGAGAATTGTGTTGTGTGTCTTCCGAATGGGGAAGAGTGTTATATATACAAGTGTGAGTGGCCTATTTTAGGTAAAAAGACTAATAATCAGCTCATTACCCCTTTAGAAATAAAAGTAAATCTAGCCTAAATTATCGCCCTTAAATTATGCCAAGTTTCCATATCCTTCACAACGTTCATCTCTGATTAAGCATATGTCAAGTTTCCATATCGCCCTTAAATTATGCCGATGATCTGGAGGGTCTTGTATACCTTCGAGAGGATCATCGAGCAGGAGGGGATTGACTTAGGGATGTCGGAGCTGGCTGAGCTATATGATCTTACCACGTTTGGTTCCTGTCGATACTTGTTGAAACGGAAAGCTGGGGAGGATCACCCTGTTCTTAAGGTCACCAAGAATGATACAAATTGGAAGCGACGATTCTTCTTTGTTAGGAGGGATACCATCCCTAATGGGAAGGATCTGCCCAAGGAGTGGGCTACTCATGGTAGGATAGAGGATCCTGGAAGGATCACCATCAGACTTGTCTCTTATGATGAGGATCACTAATGTCTTTCTTTGTTTTTTGTTTATTGTGCAGCTATCTCCATCTCTTATCTGAAGCTGACACCTGCGGCAAAAGAGAGGCTTTTGGCCTTCAAGAAGCTTGATCCGGAGACAAGAAGTTTTCAAGTTGCCATTCAAGATTCACAGGAAGTATCCTCCGCATCTGCCACAATGTCAAGTAAGTATCCTCATTAAAAAGTAGTTCTATGTAGGATTTTTTGAATTAGTTAAAGTACTTATCTCATTTTGATTGTGTAGGCGCTGGGAAATCTGTCAAGTCTGCCTCCAAGTTTGGTATTGATGATCTTGCAAACGTTAAATCCGCAAGGAAGAAGGCTCCTGCTGCCAGTCCCTCTGCTTCAGCCCCTAAAGCTCCTATTAGGGGTAAGGGAAAGAAGAGAAAGACTTCTGAGGATCTTCAAGGATTTCCCCTGCTCCGCCAGCAGTTTCTTGATTACGTTAATGAAGTAAGGATCATTGCCCCTGTTGTATATCCTGCTTCTATATCCTGCTTGTATATCCTGCTTCTTTGAGGATCACCTGGTCCTGAACTTACCGCTTTCCCTTTCTGCAGAAACTTGCTGAAATAGAAACATATCTTGGCCATGTTGAGGATCAGGACCGCCAAATTGCCGACCTCCAACAGATGGGTGTGCTGAAGGATCTCAAGATTGCTGATCTTGAGAAGGAGCTCCGGGCTACAAAGGATGAAGCTGCTCAAATGCTGGTCAACATGGATGATGAGAAGCAGGAGATCACCCAGGATGCCAAGGTCTCTGCCGCAATAGCTATGTATAAGATACAACTGCAGATGGCTACGGAGTATGGCCCTTACTGGCTACGGACAAGCCCAAAGGATCACTGGGGACAAGCCCGAAGGATAACTGGGGACAGGCCCAAGGATCATATGTAAACTGGAGTATGGCCCTTACTGGCGACTATCCAATCTTAGTGACATGAAAATGCCAAAACCTTAGCTAACGTGAAAACGTTAGAAACCTTAGGAACGGATGTATGGTACGTCTACCATTATACGTAGGATCCTAGGTATAGCCAGTACGATGAGGTTGTCAGCCCCGAAAGTGGGTACTGGTCCCAAAGACGTGAACTATACCAGGATCATCGTGCGCTACTGGCGAAAACTGGGGACAAGCCCAAGGATAACTGGGGTTGAACCCAAGGATCTGTGGTGCTTTTGAAGATCTTTAACGATATGCTGAAGACACCTGGACTATCATAACTCAAATTCTCGTGAGAGAAGGATGAAGGATACGTGATCCTTATCCTTAGGTAAAAATAAGAAAATGGAAAAGTTTTGAGATAAGGATTTTACCAGAGTAAAGGATCACTGATGTCGCCGGGATCCTTCGAGGATGCTTCCAATGTAAGGATCATATGCTTGGAGGATCCTGTTCACATGAAATATTTCTTTAGGTGAACAGCATTCCAGGCTCTAGGTAACAAATTTCCTTCCATGGTTAGCAATCTATATGCCCCTTTTCCTGCTTCAGCTTCAATCAAGTAAGGGCCTTCCCATTTTGGTGCTAATTTTCCGTCAGCAGGATTGATAGTGTTTTGGAATGCTTTTCTCAACACCATATCCCCGACTTGGAACTTCCTTATCCTGACATTTTTATTGTAAGCACCAGCCATTCTTTGTTGGTAGCTTGCCATCCTTATCCTAGCCAAATCCCTGATTTCCTCAATGGTATCCAAGTCTTGAGCTAAGATTGCAGCATTCTCTTCAGGATCACGAGTACTTGTTCTAGCAGTTGGAACCACCATTTCTGTTGGGATCACTGCTTCTGCCCCAAATACTAAAGAGAAGGGTGTTTGACCAGTGGCATTCTTGGGAGTTGTTCTATCAGCCCGTAGCACATAAGGCAATTCCTCTGCCCATTTCCCCTTCTTGGATCCTAGCTTCTTCTTCAGATTGTTGATGATGATCTTGTTGGATGATTCTGCTTGACCATTGGCTTGTGGATGGACTGGTGTTGATGTTATCATCTTAATTCCCCAACTGTCACAAAAGTTAGTGGTTCTGCTCCCAATGAATTGGGAACCATTATCACATACAATTTCAGAGGGAATGCCAAATCTAGTCATAATGTTTCTTTTAATAAAGGATATAACTTCTTTTTCTCTGACTTGGGCAAAAGCTTCAGCTTCTATCCATTTAGAGAAGTAGTCGGTCATGGCGAGCATAAATACTTTTCCACCAGGTGCTTTAGGGAGCTTGCCAACTATATCCATCCCCCATCTCATGAATGGCCAAGAGGATGGTATTGGATGCAAAAATTCAGCTGGCTGATGAAGGATATTGCTGTGTCTTTGACAAGGATCACACTTCTTAGCATATTCTACAGCATCCCTTTTCATAGTTGGCCAGTAGTATCCTGTTCTAAGGATCCTTGAGAACAATGCCCTGCCCCCAGTGTGGTTTCCACAATCTCCTTCATGGAAGTCTCTCAATACTTCTTGAATTTCAGGATCCTCGATACATCTTAAATATGGTCCTGCAAGAGATCGTTTATATAGCATATTATTTAAGATTGTGAATTGAGATACCTTAATCCTGAAAGCTTTAGGATTTTCTCCCATAGGAATCTCCCCATGTTGCAAGTATCTCATGACTGGTGAGATCCATGATCCTGAATAAGATTGAGCTTCTTCACTAGGGATCACTGCAGTATCCTCTTCTATTTCCATGGCCACCTGATTTTCAATAGCAGGAGCTAGGATATGGATGATGGGGATACTTATATCCTCTGGGATCTTCAAGGATGATCCTAGGTTGGCCAATGCATCAGCTTCTGTGTTTTCCTCCCTTGGTACCTGTGTTAAGCTGAAAGAGACAAAAGAGAGTGCCAATTCTTTGACTATCTCTAAATATTTGGTTAGTTTTTCTCCTTTAACAGCATAGGATCCATTAAAGTGATTGGTGATCAATAATGAGTCTACATATACTTTAAGATATTTCACCCCCATATCCTTAGCAATTTGCAAGCCAGCAATTAAGGCTTCATATTCAGCCTCATTGTTAGTTGCTTGGAACTCACAGGCTATGGAGTGGGGTATTATGTCCCCCTGTGGCGATTTTAGTAGTATCCCGAGCCCTGTCCCCTTGACATTTGAGGATCCATCAGTGTGTAGTATCCAAGGATCCTTGGTCTCATCCAGCTGCTGGACTTCCAATTCTGCTTCCTTTTGTAGATCACTACTGAAATCAGCCACAAAGTCAGCTAGTGCTTGGGATTTGATGGCTGTTCTAGGCTCATATCTTATATCATGGGCACTAAGCTTTACTGCCCACTTAGCCATTCTTTCGGACATCTCTGGTTTCCTGAGGACATTCTTGATTGGAAAATTAGTTCTAACAACAATAGTGTGGGTTTCAAAATAATGTCTTAACTTAGTTGATGCCATAATTAATGCGAGAATAAGTTTCTCAAGGTGTGAGTACCTGGATTCTGCATCAAGTAAACTCTTACTTACATAGTAAATAGGATGTTGTGTACCTTCGTGATCCTTAACAAGTACAGCACTTACAGCGGTTGAGGATACCGCTAGGTATAAGGATAACACATCTCCTTTTCCGGGTTTCATTAATGCTGGTGCTGAGGACATATTTTCTTTAAGGGCTTGTAAAGCATTCTCATGCTTTTCAGTCCATTCAAATTTCTTGTTTTTCCTTAGGATATCATAAAATTCTTTACATCTTTCTGAGGATTTTGATATGAACCTGTTTAAAGCTGCTATCCTGCCTGTTAGCCTTTGCACATCCTTAGCATTGGCAGGGGATTTGATATTCACCAATGCTTTAATTTGTTCTGGGCTTGCTTCAATGCCCCTCTGAGTTACCATATATCCTAGAAATTTACCTGCTTTAACACCAAAGTGACATTTCGAAGGATTAAGCTTCATGTTATAATTATCAAGGATATCAAATGCTTCCTCCAAGTCCCTTAGGTGATCCTCAGCTTTCTTTGACTTGACTACCATATCATCTATGTATACTTCCATAGTTTGTCCTATTTGATCTTTGAACATCATATTCACCAGCCTTTGATATGTTGCACCTGCATTTCTTAGTCCAAAAGGCATGGCAATATAACAATCTAAACCGGTTGGGGTCATAAAGGCTGTATCCTTTTGGTCAGATGGTTCCATCTGAATTTGTTGGAATCCAGATGATGCATCCATAAAGGTTAACAGTTCATGCCCCGTCGTTGCATCCACCATGGAGTCAATGTGGGGTAATGGGAAAGGATCCTTGGGACATGCCTTATTCAGATTAGTGAAATCGACACATACCCACCACTTTCCGTTTTTCTTTTGGACAACAACCACATTGGCTAACCATTTTGGATATTTTACTTCTCTGATCATACCTGCTCGAAGTAGTCTCTCTACTTCTTCTTGGATAATGGCATTCCTTTCTGGTGCAAACTTCCTCCTTTTTTGATGGATTGGTTTGATAGACCTGTCAATGCCAAGTTTATGAGTGATAATATCTTTAGATATACCTGTCATATCTTCATGTTTCCATGCAAAGGTAGATTTTCTTCTTTTGAGGAAAGATATTATGTCTTCTTTCATCTTGCCAAGGATCCCTGATCCGATATAGATTTTTGATTCAGGATCACTAGGATCCAAGAGGATTTCGTCCACATCTTGTTCCCTTGCCTCCAAGACATTCCTTGGAGGAATCTGTAATTGCTATTGTTCCCTTGGCTTCGAGGTTGGCTTCATGGATGAGGTATAACAATCCTTAGCCTCCTGCTGATCACTGTCGATCTTGATTATCCCCCATGGGCTAGGGAGTTTCACACATTGATGGTAGGTGGATGGGACCGCTTTCATATCATGTATCCAGGGCCTGCCAAGGATAACATTGCAACAAGATAAACAGTCAATAACACAAAATTTTTGATAATTATGTAATCCTTCCACGTAGATTGGGAGTTTAATGTCCCCCAGGGTTTTCTTAGTTTCTCCACTAAATCCCACAAGCACGGAGGATCTTGGTGTGATGTCTGATTCCGGGATACCCATTTTCTTTAGGACATCAAGCTGGATAATGTTTACTGAGCTTCCTCCGTCGATAAGGATCCTGCGGACAAAATGGTTAGAGATAAAGAGAGTTATAACTAAACTATCATGATGAGGATCCTGGATGTTAATGCGATCATCTTCATCAAACGTTATCGTTTTTCCTTCCGAGACACTTGATGTTCGAATAGGTTGTTAGGGCTGGATTTTTATTATAGGTGATCCTTACACGTGATCCTAACCAGTGATCCTTGTTTCTTTGGCAGACAGTGATCCTCAGCAGGACTTCAGGATCAGGATCATGGGACATTATAGGATCCTCATACTAATGATCATCTTCGCTTAATGCAATGTTATTTTTGCAGGAATATCTAGCAGGATACGCTCTAAGCAACATGATCAAGGGACGCGTCTTCACAATTATGGCAAGAGCTTAATCGAAGATAGGCGTTGCACAGGATATGGAAACATGGCTTGATTTATGGGCGGCAATTTAGGCTAGATTGTCTTTTATTTCTAAAGGGGTAATGAGCTGATAATTAGTCCTTTTACCTAAAATAGGTCACCTACACTTGTATAAATACCACTCTCCATCATTTGGAAGAGGACACACGACAGACAACGCAACTCTCACACACTTAGACACTCGAAACAATAGTGATCCTTGTACTCAGCTCATTATCATCCGAAGTTGTAACTATATTTTTCTTATATTGAAGATGGTGATCGGTAGTTGCCATCACCCGAGGTTTTTTATGCCGGAGATCATACATTGATCAAGGGCTTTTTCCTCGTATAAATCATTGTGTCTTTGCATCTTTATCACAGAAATGATCCTTTACTTTCATAATTAACCAAGCATCATACCCCGTTTACATAAAGTTTGGTTACATTATCCTTGTGTGATTTTTGACCAAAACAGTTTGGCGCCCACCGTGGGGCAATTGGTGCTTCATTCATAAGAAAATCTTTTGTTCGAAATCATTTCACAGAGTTACATGGCTTCATCATTGAAGAACACGTCCACGGCGATGTCTGCAGTCACCTCATCACAGACCACTTTGCCTCCTCCACCGGCAGGATCTCAGAAAAATATTGAGAAGAGATCAACTCCCACTTTCTCTAAACCTCTATCTTCTTCTGCTATGAATTCTTCTATTCCCAGTACTAGTGATGTATTTGCTTTAATTTTGCAGATGAAGGATCGTATGCAGCGGCAGGATGAGACTAATGACAGGATCCTCAGGGAAATTGGAGACCTCAAAAGACAAAAGAAAGCGGCAGAGGATCATTCCCCACTGATGCCCAAATCCTTGAGCTTCGATACTCCAATAATCACTTCCCAGCCATCAGGGATCCCGGACGTGCAAATCATAGGGGAGTCAAGAGGATCACATCTCAAGTCGGCAGCAATGACTCAGACATCAGGCTCACATTTTCAGCCAGTAGGATCCTATCCTCAGTACATGGGATCCTTCATGAATTCAGGAGCCTATCCGGGGGCACAGCAGTTTCAAGGATCCTACCTTGTTCCAGGATCATTCCAGGGCCAAGGATCCTCCTTCGTTCCAGGATCATCCCAGACACCAGGATCCTTCCAGATACCAGGATCCCTAAAAAGTTTGCAAACAGGAAGTCTAGATGTCCATCAAGGGGACTTCATTCCAATGCAGACCATTGCTACCACTGGTCCCTCCGTTGTTCCAGAATCCCAGCAATATGGGTTCCCTAACTTGAACCCAATGGGAGGTAACACTTTAAATAATTATCCTACCACTAACCATGGATTCATGCAGGATACAGGTACCAATCATGCTATGGCCAGGGAGTTGCAGAAGCTAAAAGAGATGATCTCAAGTGTTCCAGGGGTAGTCAAGCCTATCCCAGAGATTGCAGATGGGAGCCACAAAGTATCTCGCTTTGCACCACCAATTTGTGATGCAGAGGTACCCAAGAGGTTCCATATCCCTACCATGAAGCTGTATGATGGCACAACGGATCCAGAGGAGCATATAGCACAATACAGGGAGAGGATGGAGATCAATCCTATCCCAGAAAAGTTGAAGGAAGCATGCCTATGTAAAGGATTTGGATCTACTCTTACTGGATCAGCTCTTAAGTGGCTGCTAAGTCTTCCCCCCTACTCTATTACTTCATTTGCTAATTTAGTTAATTTATTCAATAACCAATTCTCTTGTAGCAGAAAATTTGAAAAATTAACTAGTGATTTGTACAGGATAACTCAAAATCATAATGAATCATTAAGGGATTATATAACTAAATTTAGTAAAGAATCCTTGGAAATTCCCAACTTGGATATGGCTACGGCTGTTGAAGCCTTCAAGATGGGACTGCTTAGGGATTCATTATTCTATGATGATCTTGTTATGACACCATGCAGGAATCTAGATGAAGTAAGAACTCGAGCACTCAGGTTCATCCGGCTAGAGGATGACAAGAGGATCCAGGAGAGACAA